>NC_057806.1:214173978-214195587 GCF_018294505.1 Triticum aestivum
CGCCGGTGAACAGTGCCCAGGTCGCGCCTCGCCGCCCGGCCGCCACCGCCATCACCACCGCCGCCCAACCGTCTCCCCCTCCTCCGGCGTCATCCCCGCCGCCGGCGAACAGTGCCCCGGCCATCCTCGAAGTCCGCGCCCGGCCAGATCTGAGATCTGTTTTTTTCCGGGTTGACTTTTCTCAGAAAACCATAATCCATGTGCCTATCTTCATCATGCTATAACTTTGCATCCGTAGCTCCGATTCATGCATATAGCATATCCAAATTTTCATCTCAGAGAGTACATCATTTTATTCCATTGCATCATTTTCATTTGAGTTAATCTTGATGCCCGAAATGCTGATAGAAGAGGGCTACTTGAGTTAATTGTCAGATCTGCTACTCCATTTAGCTTTTTGTCATTTTGCCATGATTATTGTGTGCATGATATGCCCATGAGTTCTACATATGTTTTGTGAAGGGTTTTGCCATCTTTCCAGAGGTGCAACCCATGCATTTTTGTGATGAGTGTGGTGACTAGCACAAGCTCGCAAAGTGGTGCACTTAGTAATTCTGATTTCAGGGACTTAGCATTTCCACTAAGTCCTTGATCTGTTTATCTCATGATGCCATATGTTCATGTTGTTTCCTAGTGATCCGTGCCTCTTTTGAGGATGATCAGTAAGGATGTTTTATTAATCTTGTAGTGCTCTATCCATCCATGTCTTTGTTTGCAATTATGGAGCACCCTAGCTTGACTCAATCGAGCTCTACTTTTGCTACTTTGTGAATCTGGGCAGATTGTCAACATGTTTGCAATTTTGCCGATGATGTTGTAGTTTATCCGTGCGTGCTATGCTATTGTTCTTGCCATGTCTAGCTTGCATTTTGTGTATTCTTGATGGATGTATGCTTGTCTTATCATGACTTGCTCCGTAGTGAATGCATCGAGCTCGTAAACATGCCTACTTGAGATATGTTTCAGCATGTTCCAGCTTTCACTAAGTCTGTGACCTGTTTATGTTTTTGCCATGTTCACATGCTTGCAATTGTATTTTTCTGATCCCTTTTGGCTCAAGGTCACTAAGGGACTTTTGTTAATCGCTTTGAGTAGCTCCATGACATACTTTACTTTGCCATGTTCAGGTCCTGTAGCATGTAGTTTTGTTGCTCCGAAGAGTGCTACCTGATCTGAAATTCCAGACAAGTGTTAATTTCACTAAGTCTGAGATCTGTTTGCCATATGCATTTTTGCCATGCTTGTTTGAACCTGTTAATGGATGATTTGGCCGTAGCTCAGTGCTAGACTTTTGTTAAGCATCTTGAATGCATCCCTGCCATGTATTTTGTTGTCATGCTTGGGTGCTGTAGCATGTTCATCTCATTGCATTTAGATGGCTACTTGCTGTAAATCGCAGACCGGTGCCATATTTGAATCGCTTGCCATTTCCAAACCATAACTCCGATTCTGGCGTTCTTTATATCGTTTTCAAGCGATTTCATGTCATCTTTCAAGTGGCACACTTGGATTTCCAAGTTGAGGCCAGGTTCTTGCATTTCCTGTCATATTTTGCATATGCATCCCGCATCGCATCCCGCATAGCATATCATCTTTGCATCATTTGGTTTGATCTTTGCACGTGGTTGATTGTGTCCTTGTTGCTTGTTTGTCTTGTTTGGGTAGAGCCCGGAGACGAGTTCACTAATGAGGAGCCCGTTGAGTTTGCTTTCGAGGATCCAGTCAACTCTGACAACTGTGCAGGCAAGATGATCATACCCTCGAAATCACTACTATCTTTGCTATGCTAGTTTGCTCGCTCTTTTGCTATGCCAATGCTACGATGCCTACCACTTGCTTTCAAGCCTCCCAAATTGCCATGTCAAACCTCTAACCCACCATGTCCTAGCAAACCGTTGATTGGCTATGTTATCGCTTTGCTCAGCCCCTCTTATAGCGTTGTTAGTTGCAGGTGAAGATTTGGAGACCGTTCCTTGTTGGAACATTTATTTATTTGTTGGGATATCATTATATTGCCATGTCATCTTAATGCATCTATATACTTGGTAAAGGGTGGAAGGCTCGGCCTCTCGCCTAGTGTTTTGTTCCACTCTTGCCGCCCTAGCTTTCCGTCATATCGGTGTTATGTTCCCGGATTTTGCGTTCCTTACGCGGTTGGGTTATAATGGGAACTCCTTGATATTTCGCCTTGAGTAAAGATTTTCCAGCAATGCCCAACATTGGTTTTACCATTTGCCACCTAGCCTCTTTTCCCTTGGGTTTCCGGAGCCCAAGGGTCATCTTATTTTAACCCCCCCCCCCCGAGCCAGTGCTCCTCTGAGTGTTGGTCCACCTGTCAGCTGCCGGTGGCCACCAGGGGCAACTCTGGGCTGGCCTACCCGTACCTAGGACAATCTGAGTGTGCCCTGAGAAAGAGATATGTGCAGCTCCTATCGGGATTTGTCGGCACATTCGGGCGGTGTTGCTGGTCTTGTTTTAACCTGTCGAAGTGTCTTGAAGAACCGAGATACCGAGTCTGATCGGAACGTCTTGGGAGGAGGTCTATTCCTTCTTTGACCGTGAGAGCTTGTCATGGGCTAAGTTGGGACTCCCCTGTAGGGATTTGAACTTTCGAAAACCGTGCCCGCGGTTATGGATAGATGGGAATTTGTTAATGTCCGGTTGTAGATAACTTGAACCTTAACTTAATTAAAATGAATCAACTGAGTGTGTTACCGTGATGGCCTCTTCTCAGCGGAGACCGGGAAGCGGACACGGTGTTGGAGTAATGTTTGCGCAGGTGGTTCTCTAGTTTCTCGCTCGCGCTTTGCCTCCTCTTCTCACTCTCTTTTGCGAATAAGTTAGCCACCATATTTGCTAGTCGCTTGCTGCAGCTCCACATGTTTACCTTGCCTTACCTATAAGCTTAAATAGTCTTGATCGCGAGGGTGCGAGATTGCTGAGTCCCTGTGGCTCACAGATTACTATTACACCAGATGCAGGGCCTGATGATTCTGCTCCAGGAGACGCGTTTGAGCTCAAGTGGGAGTTCGACGAAGACTCTCAACGTTACTATGTTTCCTTTCCTGATGATCAGTAGTGGTGCCCAGTTGGGGGTGATCGGGACCGTGTCGCATGTTGGGTTATCTTTTATTTTGGCGCCGTAGTGGGGCCATAAGTGTTTGGATGATGTAATGTTATTTATGTACTTGATTGACGTGGCGAGTGTAAGCCATCTATGTTATCTCCCCTTTATGATTTATATTACATGGGATGTTGTGAAGATTGCCTAACTTGCGACTTATGCCTTCAATGCGATTATGTCTCTAAGTCGTGCCTCGACACGTGGGAGCTATAGTCGCATCGAGGGTGTTACACTCAAGGAGCCCGCCAGAGTGATGTTCTTTCCCTATGTTGTGATTGCTTATAATATCTGTCTTAATTAAAGGAATGGCAAGCCAGTGGCAAGTATGAAAGAAAATATGGGTCAAAGCCGAGTTGAAAAGAGCAAAAATATCTAACTCCAGCTTACAAATGGTACAAAAGCACGAGGGTTAATTGTTCATCAGGTTTAGACAAAACCAAGATTGAACGGGGCAATAACATCTAACTAAACCAAAGTTTTGGGCAGTCACAATCAAATGGATCGGTCTGATCCATAAAATCATGATCCCGGGACGAAAATTCTGTCGGATTATGGGTTCCGGCAAACCCTTGAGAGGTTTGAACTCTAGGGTGTGCACGAAGAACACTCTCTCCCCAACTCGCTCGCTCAACGATTCCATGGCCTAGCTCGATGAACCCAAAGAACAAGAGACACAGGGGGTTTATACTGGTTCGGGCCACCTCGCGGTGTAATACCCTACTCCAGTGTGTGGCGGATTGCCTCAGGGGGCTGAGGATGAACTAATATAGTTGATGAACGGCCTTAGGAGGTGAGGTATTATTTAGCTCGATGAGATGGTGAGTGTGAGGGTGGCCTGAATGATCCGTCTCCCTCCTTTTTTTGCTCCTACGGTGGTGGCTAGGTCCTATTTATAGTGGCATTGGTCCTCTTCCCTAATGTTTAGGCGGGTAGGGATCCCACAATGACCAAGTTTGAAGGGGGACAGCTAGTACAAGCTATCCTGACAAAAGTAGTCTTCGCTTGCCAAAGGCTGTGGTGGTGACGTTGTTGTGGGATCCGCGATGACCTTCGTCCTGCTGGTCTTGGTCTTGTTGCACTGATATGGAAACCTTGGCCTGATGCCTCGGTACTCCTTGCCTGTGCTTGCCTCCTTAGCACCAAAGAGAAACTGGTACACCATGGCCACTGGCGCCCGCCTGGCCTTGGTCGACATGGCTCATGTCACGTGAACCTTGTGAGGTGCCCCTTGCATAGGTATCTCCGCTCCTCGGGAGCCAGCCTAGTGAGGCTACCCCCAGGGAAGTCTTGGTGTCGTCTAACTCGCGAGGCTTGGCCCCTCACGAAGTTCTTGAGTTTTTGCTGCTAAATCTGGGCCATACCGGGCCGTTGATGGAGCAACGCCATGGGCCGCAGGCAAGAAAGTCTAGGCACCCCCGTTCCCAGGACGCCCACAGTAGCCCCCAGGCCCAAGGCATGCTCGATCTTGGCTTTGAGGCGAAACCAAAGGGCAAGTGCGGTGCGCCGCGGCCCCAACCGCATGCGGGCTTGTTTGACACGTGGCGATTGATGAGGCGTGGATTCCTCCGATTCCCCATGCTGCCTCGCCAACTATTCGACTTGATGAGACCCTGCTGCATGCAGAAGAAAATCATCATTATGTGCGATTGTGGAGACCGGTGGTTGACCTCCCCTAGGCTATAAATGAAGAGAGGGGTGGAGCCCCCTCGCTCATCTCTCCTATCTTGCCGACTGCTCCTTCTTTTTCCTCCTCGCTTTTCCATCTTGCCGCTACCCCCATGGCACAGATTAGGAGGTTCTCTGCCGCGGAGAAGGGAAAGACCCCCCACAAGGAGCCGGGGCCACTCCCACCAAAGAAGAGGTTGGGCCGCTCCCATGATGTCGGCGTGAGGATGGAGGTGACGAGGCCTTGGTATGAGCGGCCTCCTCCCGGCTACCCGCTTCCCTTGTACGCCCAAGTGCAAGGCTCCGGAGGAGGAGGCAGTGCCCCGCGCCACTCGTGCCACGCTCGTGGTTGCCATGTTGTGGTTGCATGAGCCGCTGGCCAACGAATCCATGTCGAGGGCTCCACACGCGAGTTCTTGGTATGGGCGGCGATGCCACCATGCACATGGATCAAGATTTCGTGGTTCTTTGCCGAAGAGATGCCGCCGAGAGGACCGCTCGAGGTGTGGTTGCAGCACGCCAAGTGCAGCAGTCTGGCAACGGGGGCGGAGGTCGAGGTCGTCTCCCCGGGCATGATCTTCATGAATCATGGATGGGGTGAGGTTGCCCGCGCTTGCTGCACGGAGGGGGGCCCTTGCCATCCACTTTGAATACGACGGCGCCTCCATGATGTTCTTCAAAGTCTTCGATGAGGAAGGCCGCCGCCTAAAGTGCTGCCCTGGAGGGGGCCGCCAGGATGGCGCAGCAGCAGGCACCGAGCCCGCCCCCAGCCCTGCCGGCAGTTCTTCCAGCAGGAGCGAAGGCTCCTGGGAGTCCAGTGAATCTCCCGAGCTTGACGAGTATCCGGAGACGTCAGCTCCTCGTGGCCCACTGTAGATGATGGCATCGGCGGTGATGCCCGTAGCTAGTACCCTTGAAGTTTTTTCTTCTCTTGTTCACTGCGAGGAATTGGAATGAACCCCGTGGGGGTGTGTAAAGAACCTGTAATGCTTTTGCTCCTTGTTTATTATTCCTACTATAAGAGTTGTGGTGGCATATCTTGTTTTGGCACTATCCCCCTTTTCGTCCTCGTGGTATCTTAGCGCTCTACGCCGGCAGGTCCCAGTCCCCAGGCAGGCTTCAGCCATCGCTGGTATGCCAGGTCACGATGCCGTGGTCAAGACTAGGTGGTGAGCGGCCCAAGGTCCGGTAAGAGCTCCTGAGGCACGATGCTCAAGAGGTCCCCTTTGGCATGCAAGCAGCGTCCCGAAGGCAGAAAAGGAAGGCGGCATTGCCAGAGCAGGGCTGCCCGAATCGAGAATTCCAATTGCGACGTCGTGCAAACGCGAATATGTGACTTATCTTGTCGAGCCCGATGTGGTTCCTTGTACAGCATCTGATTCGCGCTTCAGCGGCAGTGTTACTAGGTGAGGCTCATGCCTGCTCCCCCTTCCTTTCTCATCTAACCCTCGAGCAAGCTTAGCCGCCGCTGGTATGCCAGGTCGCGATGCCGTGGTCAAGGCCAGGGGTGTGGGCTGGAGATTCAGTAGGAGCTCCTGAGGCGCGATGCTCAAGAGCCCCCCTTTAACACGCAAGCTAATCACGCGAAGGGAGGGCGGCCGGCAAAGCCACCCATAGCCAAGCTCCGTAGATCCCTGCGAGTTAGTTCGAGGTGAGAATACGGCTACTAATCGTGTTTGATGTCCTGCCGCCGATCTTTCCGCAAGAAGATGCACGCACTAAGGACCCGGTGAGGTGACGTGTGCGAGGCGGGCGGCGAGCCACAGCTCGATCTCTCAGGTTTGTCAGTGTTGCAGGGACGGACCCAAGAACAAGCGCCGTGCCAGCATGTGTAGTCCCTGTTGCGGGATGAGCCGGTGGCCGGTCAGCAACGCGGAAGGCCGCTAAGGGAAACAAGTAAGCATGTGATAATCATAAAGAAACTCATGGAAGGAGGCAAGCTAATTCACATAAAATGTGATACATGGTACAGGGACGGACCCATGCGGTCTGGGGATGATGCGTCCTGAGAGGCGCCCCCAACAGAGTAAGCTAGAGATGTAAAAGGATACACGTTGCAGGGACAGGCCCGCGCGACTTGGGGATAGTGCTGCCCAAGGGGCGCCCCCAACTAAATGAATCAGAAAGAGTCACCTGCCACCATTGCTGGAGGGATCTTGAAGCAGCTAAAGACGCATGTTGAAGACGTTGCTCCTCATGAGCCGCCTGAGTCCAGAGCCTCGGGAGGCTTTAGGGGCCCAGAAGTCTCATGAAGAACCACCGCCATCTCTGCCAGGACTGTGCGATTCCTGGCCTCCTGAGCCGCCAGAACGCTCCGCACGTGGCGCTAGAAGGTGATAGCCGCGTTCGGCAGGCCGAAGGGCTTGCAAACATAGCTGTGAGGGGGAGCCTCACACTGACCAATGCGCGAGGGCCAGACGCGCTCCTGAGATGCGCCTCGGTTGAGCCCTGGAATGTTGACATAGATGCGCAGTTCGTCGTCCTCGCCAGGACAAGGAGCTATGCTAGGTGGTGCGCAGTAGTCGCCGCTCATGGCTCGCGCCTCTTGACGCTCTTCGGTTGCCTTGGTGATGAACTCCTGAGCACCAGGCACTCCATGCCCCGTGCCCTCCTGAGGGAAGCATGCGGTGAAGCATGCCTCCACGTGGTGCCCGAGCGCCTCCCTCCTGACATTGGCTAAGTCAGAGGCCCTCCAAAAGAGAGCCCATGAGCCCAGCCTGAGGAGGGCGCCGGGCACGCCTTCCTATGTGAGGGAGGGAGGCGCCCCATCCGTGGGCGCAGGTCCTTATGTGGCGCCGCTGGAGGCTCCACTCTCCTGAGGCCCTTGGTAGAGCAGCTGCTTCTTCTTCTTGGGGGCAGCCTCAAGAGGGTAGATGGCACCTTCGTTGTGCGGGTCTTCGGCCGCCGCATCCTGGTAGGCGCGTTTGAGAGAGTACACCGCGTCCTTCTCCTCGCAGGCGACCTTGATGACGCCGCAGCTCCCTGGCATCTTGAGGAGATTGTAACCATGATCAGTCACTGCCATGAACTTGGCCAGGGCCGGATACCCAAGGATGGCATTGTATGAAAGGCGAATGTGGGCGACGTCGAAGTTGATGAGCTCAGTGCGGTAGTTGTCGCGCTTGCTGAAGGTGACAGGGAGGCGAATTTGCCCTATAAGGGTGGTGGAGCCGTCGGTCACTCCTGAGAAGGGCTTGGTTGGTTGCAGCTGATCATATGGCACTTGGAGGCGGTCGAATGTTTCGACGAAAAGGACACTGAGCCCTACACCACCATCAATGAGGGTCTTGGTGATGAGGACATTGATGATGATCGGCGAGTAGAGCATCGGGAGGGCACCGGCAGTTGCCGCGCACTTGAGCTGGTCGGACGAGCTGAATGTAATGGTGCACTTGGACAACCCGAGCGGGAACGTGGCTTCGAGCCTAGGGAGGGATGCATTTGTAAGTGCATCTAGTTCCACCCCTAGTTGGTTTTGGAGTATTGACGACAAACCTGGTTGAGGGACTAATGTGTTTGTGAGAATTGCAGGGTAACACAGGTAGAAGTCCCTCATTGATTCGGTTTTCCTACTAGAGATGACCCCTAAAAATGAATGAAGACATTGAAGTCAAAGGTGGTATGTGAAGACATTCACATTGAAGACTATAAAAAGAGAAGACATCGCATGAAGACTATGGAGCGCAAAGACTTTGTTGTTTCGCCGTTCTTTTTTCTTCTTTGCTGAGTCATAGGAACCACCATACTCACCATACTATTAAGTGGGGTCCAAGTGAACCAGTTAGAATGACTGAAGTGATGCTTAACCAAATCCTATGTCTTTGAGTGAAGACTATGAGAGAAAACCTTATCCAGAGTTGGATAAGTCAGCTTTGCTTGTAGCCCAAGTAAAGTTTCCGTGTGTGTTTGAAATCTGACCGTTGGAACACGTGTCAGTTCCTTAGTGACCAAGGGTCATTTCAGACAAATCAGGTCGGGTTGCCTAGTGGCTATAAATAGCCCACCCCGTACAACCATAAACGGTTGGCTTCTCACAGTTAGTGCATGGCTTTTGTCGTTTGAGAGCAACCCACCTCGAAGCCTTTGAGAGAGAATTCCTTGCGAGGATAAAGCCCTAAACACCCAGAGCCAATGAGTGTTTGGCATCACTTAAGTCTTCCTATCTGTGTGATCTGAAGACTTATTACACTCGAGGACTGTGAATCCTCTAGCCGGTTAGGCGTCGCGTTCTGACCATCCAAGAGTCATTGTGGATCACCGGTGAACGAAGTCTGTGAAGGTTTGGAAGTCTACCTTGAAGACTTACTAGAGTGATTGGGTGAGGACTGGGTGTCCTTAGCTCAAGGGGAATAAGGTGAAGACGAGGTCTTCTTAGTTGAATCTCAGCCTCCCTAACCAGACATACAGTTGTCACAGCAACTGGAACTGGTCCAACAAATCATTGTCTTCAACGAGTCACTGGTTTCATCCTTCCCATCCCTTTACTTACTGTTGGTCCTTATGAAGTCATTGTATGATTGCTTTATCTTTTGTCTTCACTGAGTGACTGCTTGTTCTGATTGGCTTCACAATATCTTCCTACCTGACCTTTACTGCCTAGCTGCTATTAGTCATTGTGCTTTCACTCCATTGAATACTTGACTATGGTTACCTAGTGTAGTCTACCTTCCGCTGCATGGTAATAGGTTTATTTCTATCGTTTGTCTTCGAAACTTCCATGTTTGGAAGAATTTCATAAAAATCACCTATTCACCCCCTCTAGTCGATCACTAGCACTTTCAATTGGTATCAGAGCAAGGTACTCCCATGTTCTCTGTGATTCAGTTTAACCACCTGGAGTTTTAGCTATGTCGACTGTAGGGATAATCAAAGTCTCCGTTGCGTGCCTAGTCTTTGATGGGACTGAATATCCCTATTGGAAGAATAATTTGTGCATGCATCTTGAAGCCATTGATGTCGACCTATGGTATGTCGTAAAGAATGGCGTTCCCAAGGCTGGTGAAGGTGTCACCGCTGCTGATGTCAAGAAGTTCGTTCAACTGGACTCCACTGCCAAGAACATCATCTGTGGTCATCTGACCAAAGGACAGTATGGCCGTGTGAGTGCTTTGGAAACATCTAAGCTAGTCTGGGACTGGCTCTCCAAGATCAACGAAGGCATCTCAACCCAGAGAGATCAGAGAATCAGTGTCCTTCACAACCTCTTCAACCGCTTCAAGAGAAATGACAATGAGAATGTCCATCTCACGTTTGATCGACTCACTGACATCACAAATTAGCTTCAAGCCCTTGGCGCTACTGATATCACCAAGCATGAAGTCGTCAAGACACTCCTGAGATCACTTGACAGCTCGTTTGACACCCTAGCCCTAATGATTGAAGAACGTCCTGACTTCAAGACACTTGATCCGTCTGACATACTTGAGAGGCTTAACACACATGAGTTTCAGTTTTCTGAGAAAAGAGACATCTACGCTCCCAACTATGGGTGAACTCGTGCCTTGAAGGCAAAAGCTGTCTCCTCATCAGAAGAAGAATCTGACAGCAGTTTTGATGATCCTGAAGACATTGGAAAGGAGCTTGCTATGCTTGTGAAGAAGTTCCAAAAATTCACCAAGAAGAAAGGCTTCAGAAAGTCCTCACGATCAAGCTCAAGTAATGATGAAGCTTCTGCTCATGACTACAAGAAGAGAACATGCCACAAGTGCAAGAAACCTGGCCACTACATCTCTGAGTGTCCGCAGTGGGACAATGAGAACAAGAAGAAAAAGAAGAGCAAGGAGTATGATTCTGACGACAAGAAGAAGAAGAAATACTCAAGGTCTTCTTCCAAGTCCTCCTCAAAGTCTTCATCACACAAGAAGAGCTCATCTGGGAAGGCACGTGCGTTTGTTGGCAAGGCAATGGATTCAGAGGAGGAGTCCACTTCTGAGGAGGCGGAGGTGGAGTCTGAGGAGGAGTCCGATTCTAGCGTTGTGAGTCTGGCTACGGCATACATTGCCAAGTCCATCTTCAACACTGAAGACAATGACTTCGTCACCGACACCGATGCAAATGACAAGGACTACTCCGCTCCTACCTACTGCTTCATGGCACGCGGTGCCAAGGTAAACACACGCACTACTCACTATCAAACTTCCAGTGAAGATGACTCTGATTGTGGTTCCAAACCCAGCTACAAAACACTTGCTAAAATTGCAACTGAACAACAGAAAGCTATGGAACATATTCAAAAACTGTTAGACAAAAGCGATGATCTGTTAGATGCTGAAATGACTCGATCTCAGTCCTTAATTGAAGACATAAAAAATCTTCACGTTAAGTATGAGGAACTTGAAAATCGTCATGAAACACTCTCAACAACTCATGATAAACTTTCCTATGATTGTCTTCAAAGGAAGCAAGATCTTGAGAAATTGAGAGCGCCTCATGAAGATCTTCAAAAGGAAAACGAGTCACTTCGCGCCAAACAGATCAGTTCCGCTCAGGAAGGATTTGAACCACCATGTCTTAAATGTATTGAGCGTGACAACACTACTTCTGTTGCTGGTTGTTCTACTGCTGCTACTATTGCAATATCTTCAACCGCTGATGTGCCAACTAACCCCTCTGCTAAGGATGCCACTGCTACTGCTGATGAGAATGCTAGGTTGAAGACATTGCTTGAAACAGGGATGTTCAAAAGCCTCAAAGGACATCAGACACTATGTGATGTCCTCAAAAGGCAGATCCTGAACCGAAACCCTAGGAAAGAGGGTGTTGGGTTCGAACGGAAAATGAATGTTGATGGCTCTTACTGGAAACCTGAGCAGTACCCCAAAACCACATGGGTTGCTGCAAAGGGACCTTCAGTGGATCCATCCACCCTATCTGGCTTCACTTGTGCTAATCCCATTGTCATTGATGAATCCTTTAATGCAAACTATAAACTGTCTAATGGTGAAGTGTTTGCCAGGTATATTGGTACTAACTGCAGGAATGGGCCACCTATGAAGAAGGTCTGGGTGCCGAAAAGGTGTTTGGAGAATCTTCCTGTGAATGTCGTCAGGACACCACAAGTGAAGAAGACAAACCCCAAACCACAGGCTTCATATGGTCCAAAGGCTTCATACAGACAGAGGACTCAGCTGAGTCGCACTAACACAAATGTTTTGCAGGGAAACCTTACTCAGGCCTATGAATATGAGCGCGTTTCATCAAACCGCCATGTTCATAAGACCAAAAACTATTCTGCCTATTCTTATGAGTACTATTGTTCACCTGCAAGACTTTTTGCTAGGGCTCCAAAGCCAAAGTTCTCAGATTCTGCACTTAGACTCATTGCTTCGAAGCCACCCTTGAAGATGTGGGTGGCTAAGAAAGCTTAACTCTCTTTTGCAGGGAAAGGTCTCCAGCCGAAAACCAAAATCGTCTGAAGCTACTGTTGGGGACCTTAAACAACTTGTAGGGTGCAAGATCAAATGCCCAAATGGTCTTATTATGTATTTTGTTCCTGAGTCGCTTGCTACTTACCCTATCAGTCCTAACCTCGATCTAAGCTTTCATAATCCACTTTCCCGTCAAATGTTTTTGCTTCACAATTCTCTTCGTGAAGCCTATCCCCCTAACTGCACTGTAGGGTACGACACCAGCTGCTTCAAAATGGATTATTGATAGTGGGTGTACTAATCACATGACTGGCAAGCGAAGCCTTCTTATGGACTCAACCTTACGTCCGTCTGACAAAAGTCACATCACATTTGTTGACACTGGTAAAAGTAAGGTATTGGGTCTAGGTAGATTTGCAATCTCAAAGAATCAACACATGGATAAAGTCATGCTTGTTGAATCCCTTGGTTTCAACTTAATGTCTGTCTCAATGCTTTGTGATTTAAACATGATTGTGATGTTTGGAAAATATCGTTGCCTTGTTCTAATGGAATCTGACAAGTCTCTAGTGTTTGAAGGGTATCTAAAAGAAGATTTGTATGTGGTAGATTTCTCAGCAGGACCACAATTTGCCGTATGTCTTCTAGCAAAAGCTTCAAAATGCTGGCTCTGGCATCGGAGGCTAGGGCATGCTGGCATGAGGAACTTGCACACTCTTGCAAAGAAGAAGCATGTCATAGGCATCGAGGGCGTCAAGTTCAAGAAGGATCACTTATGCGGTGCCTGTGAAGCAGGAAAGATGACGAGGGCCAATCATCCCTCGAAGACAATCATGACAACGACTCAACCCTTCGAACTGCTCCACATGGACCTTTTCGGTCCCACTCATTACTCAACTCTTACTACTACTGCTTGTCTCTATGGCTTTTTCATCGTTGATGATTATTAAGATATACTTGGGTGCATATAATCCTCTACAAGACTGAAGTGCAGGATGTCTTCAGACGCTTCCCAATCGAGCCATGAACAACTATGGCGTCAAGATAAAGCACATCAGAAGTGACAATGGCACTGAATTCAAGAACATTGGGCTAGATACATATCTTGATACTTTGGGCATCACACATGAATTCTCAGCTCCAGACACGCCACAGCAGAATGGCATCGTCAAACGCAAGAACAGAACACTTATTGAGATGGCTCGGACGATGCTTGATGAATAAAAGACTCCAAGAAAATTCTGGCCTGAAGCCATTGATACTGCATGCCATATCATCAACCGTGTTTATGTTCACAAGCTTCTGAACAAGACATACTATGAGCTCCTTACTGGCAAGAAGCCAAATGTTAGTTACTTCAGAGTATTTGGTGCCAGGTGCTGGATCAAGGATCCACATCACACTTCAAAATTTGCACCAAAAGCACATGAAGGTTTTATGCTTGGATATGGAAAGGATTCGCACTCCTACAGAGTCTTCAACCTCTTTCACCACAAAGTGGTTGAAACTGTGGATGTGCAGTTCGATGAGACTAACGGCTCGCAAAGAGAGCACCTGCCAAATGTGCTAGATGAAGTTCCATCCAGTGAATCAATCAAACTTATGGGAACTGGAGAAATCATACCATCTGAAGCTCAGCCTGAAGGGGAACTTATCATCTCCGCACCTGATCAACCTGAAGACAATGCTCAGCCTGAAGACAATCCTTCTAACTATGAAAATGATCAGCAAGAGCAAAATCTTCGTCCTATACATCCTCGTGTTGCAAATGAAGTGCAGATTGAGAGAATAATTGATAGCATCAATGCACCAGGTCCACTCACTCGTTCAAGGGCAACACAGCTAGCAAATTTCTGTGGGCACTTCACATTTGTCTCAATATCTGAACCCAAGAAAGTTGATGAAGCCTTCATGGAACCTGTATGGATTCAAGCTATGCAAGAAGAGCTTCAACAGTTTGAGCTGAATAATGTATGGGAACTGGTTAAGCGTCCTGATCCTCGCAAGCACAATATAATAGGCACCAAATGGATATATCGCAACAAGCAAGATGAGCATGGTCAAGTTGTCAGAAACAAAGCTCGTCTCGTTGCTCAAGGATACACTCAAGTTGAAGGGATTGACTTCGATGAAACATTTGCTCCTGTGGCTAGGCTTGAAGCCATACGCATACTATTGGCATATGCAAATCATCATAACATTCTTCCGTATCAAATGGATGTGAAGAGCGCTTTTCTCAATGGCAAGATTGATGAAGAAGTGTATGTTGCACAACCGCCTAGCTTTGACGATCCAAAACATCCTGACATGGTGTACAAGCTCAACAAGGCACTGTGTGGCCTCAAACAAGCCCCTAGGGCTTGGTATGACACACTCAAAGACTTCCTGAAGAGCAAAGGCTTCAAACCTGGTTCCCTTGACCCCACTCTCTTCACGAAGACATATGATGGTGAACTGTTTGTGTGCCAAATATATGTGGATGACATTATGTTCGGCTGCACCAATCAGAAATACACTGACAAGTTTGGATATATGATGCAAGAGCAATATCAGATGTCCATGATGGGTGAGCTGAAGTTCTTCCTTGGTCTTCAAATACGTCAGCAACGCAACGGCATCTTTATATCTCAAGAGAAATAACTCAGAGATTGCCTGAAGAAATTTGGAATGCAAGATTGCAAAGGCTTCACGACGCCAATGCCAGCCAAACATCATCTGGGTCCCGACGACAATGGTAAAGAGTTCGATCAAAAGGTATATCGCTCCACGATTGGTTCCTTGCTTTATTTATGTGCATCTAGGCTAGATATCATGCTTAGTGTTTGCATGTGTGCCCGGTTCGAAGCGGCACCAAAGGAATCGCATCACTTAGCTGTGAAGCGAATTCTCAGATATTTGGCTCACACCCCAACACTAGGATTATGGTATCCAAAGGGCTCAGAGTTTGATCTAGTTGGATTCTCGGATTCTGATTATGCTGGTGACAAGGTGGATCGCAAGTCTACATCAGGCACATGTCATTTTCTGGGACGATCACTTGTATGTAGCTCTTCAAAGAAGCAGAACTGTGTATCTCTCTCCACTGCTGAATCTGAATACATTGCTGCTGGATCTTGCTGCGCTCAGCTTCTATGGATGAAGCAAACACTCAAATACTATGGCATTCACCTGAAGCAGGTGCCACTCTACTGCGACAACGAAAGCGCCATCAAGATTGCCAACAACCCAGTTCGGCTCTCAAAGAGAAAGCACATTGAAATTCGTCATCACTTTATCAGAGATCATGTTATGAAGGAAGATATTGATATCATACACGTCAACACTGAAGAGCAATTGGCAGATATCTTCACCAAGCCCTTGGATGAGAAGAGGTTTTGCAAGTTACGGTGTGAGCTAAATATCTTGGAATCCTCAAATGTCCTGTGATCAGGCACACATCCTAACACTTATGCATGTTGATGACTTAGATGTGCAACACACGAAGTAAAGTATATCTTCAATCAATGAAGACTTACATTCTGAGTGTGAATACATTAACGTGGAATTTGACTTCGGAGCGCCACGATAATTGTGCGCTGTGTCTGGGTCTAATACTTCCTATACGGTGGGTAACGCCACCACCAAATTCTTCTGTTTGAAGTGTTTTACCCATGACGTTACATTTGCTATGTCTTCACATTTGGTTTGTCTTCAATTTCAACTTGTCTTCATGATTATCTTCACTATGTTGACTTGATTGTCTTCTGATATATACATACTAGTGTTCTGTCCACTACAGCATTCACTTATAGCTACGTCTTCCTTGTTGAATCTTTTGAACTAAGTGAATGTGATCGGACCCTAATCTCTCTATGCTTTCTATCTCAAACTCTATCTGTCCAAATCATATGCATTCTATTGAAATTGTCGAATGTCTTCTCTGCGTCCTTGTCAGCAGAAGATACATAGACAAACATTAAGTCCGTTTTCAATGCTAATTCCTTCACCTGAAACTTGGAGAAGTGGGAACGACCACCCGACAATCAGGCATGCGTGGGAACGTGGAACAACCTCCGATATGTTGCATGATAGCCACGTGTCCTTCAGATGTGAATTGCCAGGGGCACCTGTGTAATAACACTGTGCCATCCCTATCCCTATAAACACACGCCTCACCACAGTCATTATCCGTTCTTCCACTCTCGCACAAACCCTAGCGCCACCCCTAGCCCTCGACGACGCCGGCGACGAAGCGCTTAGCTGCCGCGACCTCACCGACGCCGTCTTCACGCCGGCCGCGGACATCGTCTTCTTTGCCGTCGCCGTAGGTGTCCTCCGTCGCCAAGTTAGGGCACGGACGATCGAACTGCTCGGCCTCCTCTCCCACTCCGTCTAGCAGTTCTTCGTGTGGTAAATAAAACTTCCTTTTTACGGCCCCTTTGATCCTATAGATTCATCACTTTCTATCACAAGCAGTTTATGTTCACACAAGTTGGATCTATTTCATACTGCATCTCATAATATGCCTAGTATGTTCACTTATGCTTCACAAAGTAGTTAGATTCCTCACTTGTACTTATTCGAGGATTCGTACAAATCTGGAAGCAACTCACTATCTATGAGTGAATGTCTTCGCACTATGAGGTCAATGTCTTCTAAACTGATTTATCTTCAAAATCTTCTGAGAATGCATATGACCTCTTCCCTTCCCTCGCACCTTAATGCTGTCATAGGTACATGTCCGTGGGAGAATCCCTTGGTTCTCATAGTCTGCATTCATTTGTAGAATTCTTACAGCATCATATAAATTCTCCCGAAGCCAGTTCCTGTTTGACCAGCAAGCGGAAGCCTTCAAAACCTTTGAACGTGTTGAAGCCATTCAGTTTGAAGTTCATGGCACCAGAGAAACCTACAAGAAAGGGTGGCAAACAGCGTCGTGGCAACACCTCAAGAGATTTGCCTCTTGACCTCTATGAGTTGTACAAGACAGATCCAGAGGAGGACTACAATCAGCGAAAAACTCGAATCCAATGGATTCGAAGATATTGGGCAAAACAGTGGTTCAAGTACAGGTTCATGACCCAGGAGTATGCTGAGAAGAATGCCATCAAACGACCATGGGGAGACATTCAATACAGAAATCTTCAACCCAAGTCCAGAGCTGAAGCCATTGAACAAGGCTTCTATCCTTGCATGGTCCGTGGACCGCAGCCTACAGATGCAGATCCATCTTCATTACTGTGGTGCCGCGATGATAATCTGTTCAAGCGCAACCTTCAGTTTGCCAGGAACTCAGCCAAAGAGAACAAGAAGTCACGAGGCTTAGACTTCAATCCAGGCCCCTCTGCTCCTGGTGCTGATGGCACACGCGAAGCTAAACCCAATCTTGTTGGGCCCTTCTACAACCTGGAAGGTCTCATCACTCATATCATGGTTCAAGGGACAGCCTTGGATGAGCCTGCAGATGACGCTGAATCTGATGAAGCGCCTGCACCGCCGAAGCTAAAGAAACTGAAGAAGCCTAAAGCTTCAAAGCCTGCTCCTGCAACAAAGGTCCTACAGGCGAAGCCTCTAGCCATTGCACCTCCTGAACACAGTGTGCAGTCTGAAGATTTGTCACGCATCTCCAAGACCTCCAGAGTGAAGATGCCCTTGAAACCCACTAACCAAGAACTGACTGCTGCTGCTATTCTGCGCAAGGACGCCATTGATCTGTCCAGCGATGAAGATCTTGCAGATGACGCTCTTGAGCAATTGATTAAGAGCAAGGAAGAAGCAGAAATTGTCAGGACCCCGACTCAATGCCACATCGATCTAGCATGTAACACCTCATATCACTTTGCGGCCTCACGCACGGTATCCCCACGGGTGTCGCCTTACCTTTGCCCGGGACCGTTTGCACCTTTTGGCACACGTATATGATGGTGTCGCTAGCATCCATATGATAAAGAGCCCGGGCTGACATGGCTAGTCGTAAACCCAAAGTGGCACTAACTTACAGGGACAGGCATCCATGACCCAGCATCGAACGTGTCGGTCATCAGCGAGTGAGTCCAGGCTGTAGCACTGGGCTAACAGGACTCCGGCGAACCGGGCTGTAGCGGGCTAGCAGGACTCCGGTATTCATCGCGTGACATTTCCCCGAAGGGACAGACACAGGATCGAAGAAGGACACATGCTGGCCTGCCTAAGTGTTCCGGAGCAGTAGCAAGCTACCAGGGCTCAGTGGAAGCACTAGGAGACATTTCCCGGTAAGAGAGGCTACTAAGAATAAACAACTAGATAGTCAGATCCCACACATAGCAATACACATTACACGTACGCATAACATGCAAGTATGTGCTGTACAACATGGCATCACAGCATAACTCAACAATCATATAGATAAAGGCTCAGAAGAGCCATCATAGGATTTATTGCAAACAGGGGTCACAAAACCCATCATACAGAGCATACAGGCAACAAGCGGAAGCATTACATGTCTAGGTACAGACATCTACAAATGAAAAAGGCCGAAGAGCCTGACTATCTACAACATCCGATCAAGATCGTAGCTGAGGTACTAGCTACTAGTCGAAGTCCACGAGAACACTAGTAAGACCGAAGTCTCCGCTGCAAAAACATAATTAAAGCAACATGAGTACAAAGGTACTCAGCAAGACTTACATCAGATCCTATCATACATGCATTTGTATCAAGAGGGTAATGTGGGGTTTAGTTGCAGCAAGCCAGCTTTGACTCTGTGGCTATCCTGTTCTACGACTACCAGAAACTCTGGAGGTGAAACAACGTACACGAGTCCACTAAGCACCACACAATACACTACTATGGATTCATCCCCGTCTCCCTACGAGAAGGCCATCCATAGCACTCACACATGTCTTGAGCATTTTAGAGTATCCACTTCAAGTTGTCTATGTACCATGTAAGCATCCAAGAAGTCCATAACCGCGGACCCGGCTATTCGAATAGATCATGTTAACCCTGCAGGGGTGTACTTCTTCACACACACTCTCGCCACTTACCGCCATGTACACGTCATGTATCTCGGCAACCTTCAAGCGGAAGCCTGGCGAGGGTGTCGGCCACGACCTGACTAACCACACAAGACTCTAGTCCAGGTTTATCGCCTATTCGGGTTCCATCCGCAAGGAGATCCGACCGGGGTGTCGCTTACGGCCCCAAACGATGTGTACAGGGTTCCCGAGCCCACCATCCGGGTGCCACTCGGTACACCAGGCCACGTGTGCCTAGTCTGTCCCAAGCCCACCCTGCCGGGTGCCACTAGGTAGAAAAATAGCACTACCTACAAACACCAGAAACTAGTTGCGACTCCTGGACAGAGACCAAGTTGGTTAATAAGTCGAGAGGGGTCGAGTTACCGGAACCCAATGTGTGGTAGTATCGAGTCATTGGACAACATACATAGAACTCAGTGCTTAAGGACGGTTCCAGTGAGACAACCCACCATGTACTCCTACATGGCCTCTCACCGCTACCTTTACCAAATCGTGTTCACACACTTCACTCTCAGCATCAGAACATATCGTAACACTCCAATTCATTCCCAATGAACCAGACCTGACACAACTCTAAGCAATAGCAGGCATAGCATGGTAGGAACACAACAATGGCTTCAATCAACTCCTACACATGCTAGTGGGTTTCAACTATTTACTGTGGCAATGACAGGTCATGCAGAGGAATGGGTTCAACTACCGCAGCACAAAGTAGCAGATGAACCGTTGTTGTCCTAATGCAATAACTGAGAGCAGGAGCGGGAGAGTAGGGTTTTATCGAAATGAACAAGGGGGTTTGCTTGCCTGGTAAATCAACAAGGGAGGCACTGCTTCACAGACAGGTACTCTGGAACGTCTCCGGAGCAGGACCTATCGAGAAGGAACGGTGCCGGCAATCAATACACAATCATATGCAACAATATGATGCATGAACATGGCATGTAGATGTGATGCTGTTTGAGCTAATGCAACTAGTAAACATTTGGTTTGAAGTCCATTTGAACCAAAGGTTCAAATGCATTACTAAATTAAGTCTCTTATATATACCATAATATGTTTCTCATATTCAGCATGTATAAGTTGGTTTGTCATGCATGAAACTAGTACAGATGGAAAGATTGCATTTTTCTGATAATTTTTCATATATAAATTATTTTAATCTGAGCTACGGTTGAATTGATATGAATTTTTGAAGTTTAAAACAATTTCTGGAATTTTCTGATTAAATTTAAATCCAGAATTCATATATTACGTCAGCATTGAGTAAGCATGACGTCAGCAGTCAACTGGGCTGGTCCGGGTCAAACCTGACGTGTGGGGCCCACACGTCAGTGACAGGGGGGTTAAAAAGGGGTTAATTTAATCCTAATTAGAAGTTAGTGGCGCTGGGGCCCACTGTCAGTGTCAGGGGGGGTTAATTAAGCGGTGATTAGCACTAAGCTAATCGCCTGACGGGCCGGGCCCACATGGCAGGGCTCAGGCGACGGGGCTCGCCGCCGGCGACCTCTGGACGCGGCAGAGTCCGCGCCACAGGCCACGGGGATGGCGTCTGAGAGCACCGGGGCGTAGCCCGGGCTCTCGCGCATCTGGTAGGGCAGGTGGGAGGAGCGGGGAAGGCCGGAGCTCGCCGGAGCAAAGCTCGCGGCGGCGGCCGGAGCTCGGCTTCGAGCGGGAACGGGCTGCAGGGCACGGGGAGGCCACCTGAGGGGCTCGGTGGCACCCTCGTGGCACTGGGAGCGCGATGGAAGGCTTTGTTTGGGCGGAGGCGGGCCGAGACGGCGACGGCGACATGGACGGAGGCGAGAGGCTTCGGCCGTGGTGGGGAACGGCGCTACGGCGCGGAAACGAGGGGGAGAAGAGAGGGGAACGGCAGCGGAGCTCACCGCGGACCTCCAGGGCTGCTCGTTGTGGCCGGGGACGCGTTGGAGACGGCGAATCGGAGTCGGCGGTCGACGGCGTCCGAGGAGGAAGACGATGGCGACGGCGGCTACACAGGGCGTCCGGAGGTTCGTGGCTCGACGAGGAGGTGGAGGGGGTTGTGGCGGAGCTCGGAAGCGTGTCGGGGAGGCGAGGGGAGGCCGGTGGCGATGGCTATGGCGAACGGCGGCGACCGACGCGTTCGGACACGGGAGAGAGAGAGCGAGGGAGAGGAGAGGAAGAATCGGGGGAGAGTGAGAGGGTACGGGGGGGCTGCGTGGCGTCGTCCGGCGTCCCAGGGCGACGAGGAGGCTCCAGGCAAGCAGGGAGGGAGGTGGCGTGGCGCGGTGGCGCGCGCGCGCGCCGGGCACGCTCCCCTCCCTCTGTCGAGGACGAAGACGACAGAGGAGGGGGCGGGCTGGGCCGCCTGCTGGCTGGGCCGGCCTGCTGCTGGGCTGCACAGGGGGAGAGCCCCAGGTAAGCTTCTCCTTCTTTTATTTATGTTTTCTAATTTTTCTGACATTGTTTTGATTTAATA
>NC_057806.1:214195597-214294240 GCF_018294505.1 Triticum aestivum
GAGAGGAAGAATCGGGGGAGAGTGAGAGGGTACGGGGGGGCTGCGTGGCGTCGTCCGGCGTCCCAGGGCGACGAGGAGGCTCCAGGCAAGCAGGGAGGGAGGTGGCGTGGCGCGGTGGCGCGCGCGCGTGCCGGGCACGCGACCTCCCCCTGTCGGGGAGGAAGACGACAGAGGAGGGGGGGGCCAGGTGGGCTGGGCCGCCTGCTAGCTGGGCCGGCCTGCTGCGGCTGGGCTGCACAGGGGGGAGCCCCAGGTAAGCCCCTCCTTTTTATTTTTGTTTTCTAATTTTTCTGACATTGTTTGATTTAATAAAATACTAAATCAATTTATTACCTTATGCCAATTTTTGCAGGAGCTAGATATATTATTCCAGAGCTCCTTTATAAATGGCATAATTTTTGGACCATATTTCATATATATAGAAATATATTTCCAATGCAAATATTTATCGAATTAATCCAAATGGCCAAAATAAATATCCATGAGCTCCTAAAAATATTGTTTTGATTTTTATCTCTGTCCAATATTTTCAGAGGGCATCATGAGCATTTTCTTGGACCCTTTTTGGAGAAATTTTTATTTGGGTCATTTTCAAAAATGATTCTGAGGGTTCCACCAATCCTCATTTCAAATTTAAATGAAATTTAAATATGATGCACAAATGGCTAGCTAGTCTAAGTCATACCAGACTAGGGATGTGACAACTCGCCCCCACTTGAAAAAATCTCGTCCCAAGATTCAAGGGTTGACGGAAAGAAAGCGGGGTACTCCAGTCGAAGACGATCTTCTCGCTCCCAAGTAGCTTCTCTCTCGGAATGATGAGACCACTGAACTTTGAGAAACTTGATGTTCTGACGTCGAGTGACACGCTCTGCTTGATCAAGAATGCGAACCGGGTACTCTCGGTATGTGAGGTTATCTTGGAGATCAAGCGTTTCGTGGTCCACTCCGTGGATGGGATCCGAGAAGCAACGCCTGAGTTGAGAGACGTGGAAGACATCATGAACTCGAGAAAGATGTGGGGGTAGTTCCAACTGGTAGGCAACCTCTCCTCGTTTAGCGAGAATGCGAAAGGGACCAATGTAACGAGGAGCCAACTTGCCCTTGATACCGAAACGATGGGTACCCTTCAGAGGAGTAACCCGAAGGTAAGCTTGGTCGCCAATTTCATAAGTCATATCCTTATGATGACGATCATACTGGCTCTTTTGACGAGACTGGGCTGTTTTCAAATTCTCACGAATGATGCGAACTTGCTCTTCTGCCTCCTGGATTATGTCCGGTCCAAAGAATTGTCTTTCATCGGTTTCTGACCAGTTCAAAGGTGTTCGACATCTTCGTCCATAGAGAACCTCAAAAGGAGCTTTCTTGAGGCTGGATTGGTAGCTATTGTTATAAGCAAACTCGGCGAAAGGAAGACATTTCTCCCAATCCATACCGAATGAGATAACGCAAGCTCTGAGCATGTCTTCGAGAATTTGATTGACCCGTTCCACCTGACCACTCGACTGAGGGTGGAAAGCGGTACTGAAGGAAAGATGGGTTCCCATGGCAGTTTGGAAACTCTCCCAGAAATGAGAAGTGAAAAGACTGCCACGGTCTGAATTGATCTCTAGTGGAACACCATGGAGTGATACTATTCGAGAAATATATAAGTCAGCGAGCTGACTAGCAGTGATATTTTCTCGAACAGGAAGGAAGTGAGCCACTTAGGAAAGACGATCAACGACTACGAAGATAGCGTTATTCCCTCTCTTGGTCCTGGGAAATCCGGTGATGAAGTCCATACCAACTTTATCCCATTTCCATTCAGGAATAGCTAAAGGCTGAAGGGTGCCAGCAGGTCTCTGATGCTCTGCCTTAACGCGACGACAAACGTCACATTTAGCAATGAACTCTGTGATTTCTCTCTTCATCCTAGTCCACCAGAACCTCTGGCGTAGGTCTTGATACATCTTAGTGCTACCGGGATGAATCGTGAGAGGAGATTCATGTGCCTCCTTAAGAATCAACTGACGAAGATGTTGCTTCTTGGGAACCACCAAGCGATTCTCAAAGAAAACAACACCACGATCATCAATAGAGAAACATCCACCAACTCCCTTCTTAATGTTTCTCTTGATCCGGGTAATCCCCGTATCATGCTTCTGGGCTTCTATGATAAGATCCACAAGGGTAGGTTTCGCCACCAAGGTAGAAAGAAATCCGCGAGGAGCTATGTGAAGATTAAGCTTACAGAATTCCTCATGGAGAAGTGGTTGGCCTTGCTGCAACATGAGATTGTTGCAATAGGATTTACGGCTTAGAGCATCAGCCACGACATTGGCTTTGCCTGGGGTGTAGGTAATTCCTAGATCATAATATGTAATCAACTCCAACCAACGTCTTTGCCTAAGGTTCAAATCTGGTTGGGTGAAGATATACTTGAGACTCTGGTGGTCGGTGTAAATCTCGCAACGTTTACCAAGGAGGTAATGTCGCCAGGTCTTGAGTGCATAGACTACGGCTGCAAGCTCTAGATCATGTGTAGGATAATTCTCCTCATGTGGATGCAACTGTCGGGATGCATAGGCAATCACATGACGATCCTGCATAAGAATGCAACCTAGTCCCTGTCGTGAGGCGTCGCAGTAGATAATAAAGTCTTTAGTGAAATCCGGTGGCACAAGTATGGGAGCAGAAGTCAGGCGTCTTTTCAGTTCCTGAAAACTGTACTCACACTGTGGGGACCACTCAAACTTTTTACCTTTCTTGAGAAGTTCTGTGAGGGGTTTGGCTACTTTGGAGAAGTTTTCAACAAAGCGGCGACAATAGCTGGCTAGACCAAGGAAACTCCTAACTTGTTTAACGGTCTCAGGTGGGGTCCAATCGAGAACGGCTTGAACTCTCTCGGGATTGACAGCAATGCCCTTACCAGAGATTACGTGGCCTAAGTAGGTCACTTCTGGCAACCAAAATTCACACTTGGAGAACTTGGCATAAAGGCGGTGCTCTCTGAGTTTTTCTAAAACAAGTCTAAGATGTTCGGCATGCTCTTCCTCGTTCTTCAAGTAAATAAGAATATCATCGAGGTAAACCACGACGAACTTATCCAAGTACTCCATGAAGATCGAGTTCATCAAGCGGGAGAATGTGGCTGGGGCGTTGGTTAGGCCAAAGGACATGACGGTGTACTCATACTGACCATAACGAGTGACAAAAGCTGTCTTGGGAATGTCCCCATTTCTGATCTTAATTTGGTGGTATCCTAACCTTAAATCCATCTTGGAGAAGACTGAGGATCCAGCGAGCTGATCATACAGGTCGTTGATCCTGGGGAGCGGATACTTGTTCTTTATCGTGACCAAATTAACGGGACGATAATCTACAACCATCCGGTCCGTACCATCCTTCTTTTTGACGAAGAGGACGGGGCAAGCCCAAGGAGAAGAACTAGGACGGATGAAACCCTTTTGCAAGGACTCATCAAGTTGTTTCTTAAGCTCGGCTAGTTCTAAGGGTGCCATCTTGTAAGGTCTCCGGGAGATTGGAGCTGTTCCGGGGATAAGATCTATGACAAACTCTACATCTCTGTCAGGTGGAACACCTGGCAGTTCCTCTGGAAAGACATCCGGAAAGTCACGGACTACCGGTATATCTTCAAGGTCTGGAAGAGGGCTGGCATTAAGAGAATAGAGCTGACGCTTTGCAACTCTAGTGGGGACAGTGACTATCTTGCCAGATGGGTGTGTAAGCTGAACAAATCTTGTGTAACAATCAATCTTGGCATGATGAGCTGTCATCCAATCCATTCCCAAGATGATGTTAATATCTGAGGACTTGAGGGCTACAAGTGATGCAAGGTATACAAGTCTATCAACAAGGATTTCGTTACCATGGCTGATTCTGGTGGTCTGCCATCTAGACCCTGGAGTTTGGATTTCAAGCGGAGTTGGCATATCGCAAAATGACATGTCGTGCAAACGAGCATAGCCTTCAGAAATGAAGGAGTGAGATGCCCCAGTATCGAATAGAACTGATGCTGGGTGACAATTGACAAGGAGTGTACCAAGAACGACATCTGGATCATCATGAGCTTCTTTAGCTGAGACGTGATGCACACGTCCACGTTCAGTGGGGGCTGACTTGACACTGATCATCTTGCGTGATGGCTTAATACAGCCAACAGTCTTCTCGGGCTGGGGTGGAGCATAACTAGTCTGAGAGCAATCACGTGCATAGTGTCCTGGCTTCCCGCATGTGAAGCAAGTCCCTGAGGTTGGACGGGGACCCGCACGGACAAGCGGTCTACCAGTAGGCAAGGGTGGAACACACGACTGAGCTGGGGAAGGCACCACATAGGATGGCCTCGGTGCATATCCGGAAGGAAGAGCGGAGTTTGGAACCCAGATCCGGCGTTTCTGGGAACTAGAGCCAGAGGGAGATCCCAAATCACGGGTGTGCTTACGAGACTCCTCGTAAGTGAGTTGAGCTGTCTCTGCATTGATGGCCTTGTTCACAAGGGCTTGGAATGTATCACAATGATGCAGGTGGAGATCACGACGCAACTTGGGGTTGAGACCCTTCCGGAACCTAGCTTGCTTCTTGGCGTCCGTGGACACTTCTTCGGTGGCATAGCGGGCAAGGTTCTCGAACTCCCTGCTATAAGCATCAACAGCCATCTTACTCTGGGTGAAACTACAGAACTCTTCTCTCTTGCGATCAATGAGGGCCTGGGGAATGTGATGCTCGCGAAAAGCCTCAGTGAAATCCCTCCAAGTAGGAATCTGGCTAGCTGGAAGCATAGCCTCATAGTTCTGCCACCAAAGACTAGCAGGACCTTCCAGGTGGTATGCAGCATAAGTGACCTTGTCATCTTCAGCTACGCTCGCGGAACGCAGCTTATGAGTGATGCTACGGAGCCAGTCATCTGCATCGAGTGGCTCGATGGAATGATGAAAGGTAGGTGGGTGCAAGCGAATGAAATCATGAATGGTAGCAGACCCTTTGAACTGATGTGCGGTGTTCTCCTCGATGCGTGCCAACAAACGGTTAGACTCACGCTTGTTCCTCTCCATTTCTAACATGAACTCTGTCAACCAAGGTGGTTCGGGAGGATCCTCATCCCTACCATATCCATGGTTCTGGCTACGAGCAACAGAACTTGATGACATCCTGAGAAACGAAACCAGGGACGGAGTCAACATTAACTATAGGCTATAGAATGTAGGATAAGGAATTAGTATCTCTCGAACTCCTAGGAAAAATTCCGGCAGCATAACGGCAGTAAAATGCTCAGAATGAGACATCCTACTAAAAATGGGGTGGTAACATACTCATCAGCATTACTCAAGGTTCTGAGATCATACTAAGCAGACTACACCGGAAATACTCAAAACTGGGATATGACTCTGATCAACCAATCCTATGGGACTACGGAGTAGTAACACGTGATCCTGATAGACGGAAGAGAAAGCCTAGTTCCTTAATCCCGTCGGAAAGATAGGATGACTCAGATCAGAAGGCCATGAGGTAAAGGAGTAAAAAGAGCCTTACGTTCCTTCCCACAATCAATTCCCTTACATAACTAAAGAATTTCTAGACTCAACTTCGACCAGTATGGCTTGGTAAACCTACAGGCAGTCAGGCTCTGATACCAGCGCTGTCAGGACCCCGACTCAATGCCACATCGATCTAGCATGTAACACCTCATATCACTTTGCGGCCTCATGCACGGTATCCCCACGGGTGTCGCCTTACCTTTGCCCGGGACCGTTTGCGCCTTTTCGCACACGTATATGATGGTGTCGCTAGCATCCATATGATAAAGAGCCCGGGCTGACATGGCTAGTCGTAAACCCAAAGTGGCACTAACTTACAGGGACAGGCATCCATGACCCAGCATCGAACGTGTCGGTCATCAGCGAGTGAATCCAGGCTGTAGCACTGGGCTAACAGGACTCCGGCGAACCGGGCTGTAGCGGGCTAGCAGGACTCCGGTATTCATCACGTGACATTTCCCCGAAGGGATAGACACAGGATCGAAGAAGGACACATGCCGGCCTGCCTAAGTGTTCCGGAGCAGTAGCAAGCTACCAGGGCTCAGTGGAAGCACTAGGAGACATTTCCCGGTAAGAGAGGCTACTAAGAATAAACAACTAGATAGTCAGATCCCACACATAGCAATACACATTACACGTACGCATAACATGCAAGTATGTGCTGTACAACATGGCATCACAGCATAACTCAACAATCATATAGATAAAGGCTCAGAAGAGCCATCATAGCATTTATTGCAAACAGGGGTCACAAAACCCATCATACAGAGCATACAGGCAACAAGCGGAAGCATTACATGTCTGGGTACAGACATCTACAAATGAAAAAGGCTGAAGAGCCTGACTATCTACAACATCCGATCAAGATCGTAGCTGAGGTACTAGCTACTAGTCGAAGTCCACGAGAACACTAGTAAGACCGAAGTCTCCGCTGCAAAAACATAATTAAAGCAACATGAGTACAAAGGTACTCAGCAAGACTTACATCAGATCCTATCATACATGCATTTGTATCAAGAGGGTAATGTGGGGTTTAGTTGCAGCAAGCCAGCTTTGACTCTGTGGCTATCCTGTTCTACGACTACCAGAAACTCTGGAGGTGAAACAACGTACACGAGTCCACTAAGCACCACACAATACACTACTATGGATTCATCCCCGTCTCCCTACGAGAAGGCCATCCATAGCACTCACACATGTCTTGAGCATTTTAGAGTATCCACTTCAAGTTGTCTATGTACCATGTAAGCATCCAAGAAGTCCATAACCGCGGACCCGGCTATTCGAATAGACCATGTTAACCCTGCAGGGGTGTACTTCTTCACACACGCTCTCGCCACTTACCGCCATGTACACGTCATGTATCTCGGCAACCTTCAAGCGGAAGCCTGGCGAGGGTGTCGGCCACGACCTGACTAACCACACAAGACTCTAGTCCAGGTTTATCGCCTATTCGGGTTCCATCGCAAGGAGATCCGGCCGGGGTGTCGCTTACGGCCCCAAACAATGTGTACAGGGTTCCCGAGCCCACCATCCGGGTGCCACTCGGTACACCAGGCCACGTGTGCCTAGTCTCTCCCAAGCCCACCCTGCCGGGTGCCACTTGGTAGAAAAATAGCACTACCTACAAACACCAGAAACTAGTTGCGACTCCTGGACAGAGACCAAGTTGGTTAATAAGTCGAGAGGGGTCGAGTTACCGGAACCCAATGTGTGGTAGTATCGAGTCATTGGACAACATACATAGAACTCAGTGCTTAAGGACGGTTCCAGTGAGACAACCCACCATGTACTCCTACATGGCCTCTCACTGCTACCTTTACCAAATCGTGTTCACACACTTCACTCTCAGGATCAGAACATATCGTAACACTCCAATTCATTCCCAATGAACCAGACCTGACACAACTCTAAGCAATAGCAGGCATAGCATGGTAGGAACACAACAATGGCTTCAATCAACTCCTACACATGCTAGTGGGTTTCAACTATTTACTGTGGCAATGACAGGTCATGCAGAGGAATGGGTTCAACTACCGTAGCACAAAGTAGTAGATGAACCGTTGTTGTCCTAATGCAATAACTGAGAGCAGGAGCGGGAGAGTAGGGTTTTATCGAAATGAACAAGGGGGTTTGCTTGCCTGGTAAATCAACAAGGGAGGCACTGCTTCACAGACAGGTACTCTGGAACGTCTCCGGAGCAGGACCTATCGAGAAGGAACGGTGCCGGCAATCAATACACAATCATATGCAACAATATGATGCATGAACATGGCATGTAGATGTGATGCTATTTGAGCTAATGCAACTAGTAAACATTTGGTTTGAAGTCCATTTGAACCAAAGGTTCAAATGCATTGCTAAATTAAGTCTCTTATATATGCCATAATGTGTTTCTCATATTCAGCATGTATAAGTTGGTTTTTCATGCATGAAACTAGTACAGATGGAAAGATTGCATTTTTCTGATAATTTTTCATATATAAATTATTTTAATCTGAGGTACGGTTGAATTGATATGAATTTTTGAAGTTTAAAACAATTTCTGGAATTTTCTGATTAAATTTAAATCCAGAATTCATATATTACGTCAGCATTGAGTAAGCATGACGTCAGCAGTCAACTGGGCTGGTCCGGGTCAAACCTGACGTGTGGGGCCCACACGTCAGTGACAGGGGGGTTAAACAGGGGTTAATTTAATCCTAATTAGAAGTTAGTGGCGCTGGGGCCCACTGTCAGTGTCAGGGGGGGTTAATTAAGCGGTGATTAGCACTAAGCTAATCACCTGACGGGCCGGGCCCACATGGCAGGGCTCAGGCGACGGGGCTCGCCGCCGGCGACCTCTGGACGCGGCGGAGTCCGCGCCACAGGCCACGGGGACGGCGTCTGAGAGCACCGGGGCGTCGCCCGGGCTCTCGCGCATCTGGTAGGGCAGGTGGGAGGAGCGGGGAAGGCTGGAGCTCGCCGGAGCAAAGCTCGCGGCGGCGGCCGGAGCTCGGCTTCGAGCGGGAACGGGCTGCGGGGCACGGGGAGGCCACCTGAGGGGCTCGGTGGCACCCTCGTGGCACTGGGAGCGCGATGGAAGGCTTTGTTTGGGCGGAGGCGGGCCGAGACGGCGACGGCGACATGGACGGCGGCGAGAGGCTTCGGCCGTGGTGGGGAACGGCGCTACGGTGCGGAAACGAGGGGGAGAAGAGAGGGGAACGGCGGCGGAGCTCACCGCGGACCTCCAGGGCTGCTCGTTGTGGCCGGGGACGCGTTGGAGACGGCGAATCGGAGTCGGCGGTCGACGGAGTCCGAGGAGGAAGACGATGGCAAACGGCGGCGACCGACGCATTCGGACACGGGAGAGAGAGAGCGAGGGAGAGGAGAGGAAGAATCGGGGGAGAGTGAGAGGGTACGGGGGGGCTGCGTGGCGTCGTCCGGCGTCCCAGGGCGACGAGGAGGCTCCAGGCAAGCAGGGAGGGAGGTGGCGTGGTGCGGTGGCGCGCGCGCGCGCCGGGCACGCGTCGTCCCCCTGTCGGGGAGGAAGACGACAGAGGAGGGGGGGCCAGGTGGGCTGGGCCGCCTGCTGGCTGGGCCGGCCTGCTGCGGCTGGGCTGCACAGGGGGGAGCCCCAGGTAAGCCCCTCCTTCTTTTTATTTTTGTTTTCTAATTTTTCTGACATTGTTTGATTTAATAAAATACTAAATCAATTTATTACCTTATGCCAATTTTTGCAGGAGCTAGATATATTATTCCAGAGCTCCTTTATAAATGGCATAATTTTTGGACCATATTACATATATATAGAAATATATTTCCAATGCAAATATTTATCGAATTAATCCAAATGGCCAAAATAAATATCCATGAGCTCCTAAAAATATTGTTTTGATTTTTATCTCTGTCCAATATTTTCAGAGGGCATCATGAGCATTTTCTTGGACCCTTTTTGGAGAAATTTTTATTTGGGTCATTTTCAAAAATGATTCTGAGGGTTCCACCAATCCTCATTTCAAATTTAAATGAAATTTAAATATGATGCACAAATGGCTAGCTAGTCTAAGTCATACCAGACTAGGGATGTGACAGAAATCTTCAATGATTTGCCTCTCTTTGACGTGGGAATCACCCACAACTTCATTGATGAGTGGTTTGAAACCCACAATCTCAGCTTTGATGATCTGCAACTTCCAATTGGCCTCAGCGTCTCTTTCACTGGCGCCATTGCTTCTGAGCTAGCTCTAGCTCAGCGCATCGTTGAACTGAAGCAAATGATCGACTATGAGAAAGCTCAGTTCAAGAAGCACCTGGCAAAGCTCAGCGTGCAAGATGTCAAGAACTTCAAGATTATGCTGCACGAGCTCAAGGAAGCCTTTCTCAAGAAACGCGAAGAAGCTAAAGGTTCTCATGAGCGCATGAAGAATCTGGCTGACAAGTGCGTGCAAGCCTACAATGAAGCTGAAAAGCGCAAGGCTCTTGGGCATCCTGGCATCGATCCTAGGATGGCTGCAAAGAAGAAGAAGAAGCCAGCTGTGGCCGAACCGAAGCAACAAGGCATGAAGCACATCCCATTGTCTTCCCCGCCAGTATGACAGGCTCGATGCCTAAGGTCCCCACAGTGGCTTCAGAATTAAAGAAGACAAGGGCTGCTGAGGTAGAAGCCAGAAAGAGAAAACATCCTGAAGCTTTCGATGTCGCTCCCTCCAAGAAGAAGCGCAAAACCAAGAAAGATCGGGCTGCTCCCACAGAGCCCCTTATTGTTGAGCCCCTTAATGTTGGAGCCCATCTCCAAGAAGAAGCTTCCATAGAGGCTCCTGAAGCTGAAGACATTCCAGCAGTTGACCCCACCACTGCTGAAGACATTGGTCACCATGATAATGTTGAAGATGATGAATTCCTTCCTCAGATCGAGAACCAATTGGTATCATCGCCTATGCTTACGCACAACGAACTCATCAGCATTGGTCGTCCTCTGACGCCAACTGCTCAGGATGCATCGTGGGCTGATCACCCACAGAGACAAGACACTCCAAGCTCTCCCCAACCGCAAGCTACCCCATCAGTGCAAGATACTGATGACTTCGAGGCCCAGCGCACTCCATCTCCACAAGCGTCACCCGCATTACGCAAGCTTCACAAAGGACCAAGGCCCCAAGTCACTCCCACAATGCACATGTCTGAACCCGAAGCCAAAATGGCTGAAGACATTCCGGCTGCATCAGCCGATGAAGAAGAAGCCCCAAGAGATACAAGAGTTGCTACACCCCTGTCTCACAAAGATGTTGTTCTCGAGGAGAATGTGACCGACCCTCCAGCTTCTGAAGTGGAGGTTAACAACCCTGAGGCGGCCACCAATATCGCCGCTGACGCCAATGATGTTGTCATGGCTGAAGCCAGTACGGCGCCAGAAGCCAATGTGGCACCAGAAGTCAATACAACACCTGAAGTCCAAGCGCCTGAAGCGCATTTGGCCCCTGAAGCCCATGAAGACAATGCCAATGCCCCGGTTCACCCTCCAAGACCTCACACAATGGAGCTGGCATTTGATCATGGTCAGCCAATTATGGTTCACTGGCCCGTTCTGACTCCTCCGCCTGCTGCTGGTCCACAATTCGAGTACCACGTCGAGCACAGGCCTCAGGTTCAAAAGCCCAAGCCAAGACTTCCATGATTCCCAGGCACTGCCACTTCACCTGGGGTCTTCAATGCAAATGGCTTCGTGGCACATAATACCTTCTTCAACAGCTCCAAGAACCCCTATACAAGACTGTGCATTTCCTCAGATCGGTTCTGGAGCTATCAGCAGCGCAACTACTATTCCTGTGTCCTATACAATCAAGGGCGCATATTTCCACATATGCGCCTCGACTCTGAAGCTATAGCTGGACTGCCCTGCCTTGAAGAAGCATTGGATTGTTTCAGAGATGCTGGTCTGTTGCAATTCGTCACTGACAAGGAGCACTGGAACAAAGAATTGCTGCTTCAATTCTATGCCACTCTTCATATTCGAGGCTACAACAGGGATCCGAAGACTTGGGTCCTTGAGTGGATGACAGGCAATGTCCATCATGAAGCTAAAGGTCTTGATATCATTGAGCTCACAAGCCTGCACACTCCTGGTGAATACTATGAACCAGGTTGTCAACAACATCAAAATGCCTTGGAAAGCATCTTTCAGAAGCCAGAACCCAACATGAGTCAAATGTTGAGCATGATGAAGCCTCTGCCTCATGATGCTGAATACCCATCTGAGTTCTTTGTTGAAGACCTAGAGTACGTGCCTCGCACCATTTACCACATCATCAGGAAGACTCTATGGCCTGTCAAAGGACACTCATCTGCAGCGAATCTTGAAGGAGCAATGAAGACTTTGGTTTTCTATATCTTCAATGGCATCAGCTTCAATGCTTAAGACTTTTTCATCAGGCAGTTGGCTGCGTCTGGCTCTGACATCTTTGGGTTGAAATTCTATGCTCCATGGGTCATGCGCCTGATCAAGTGTCACTCAGCCTTCAACTATCAGCTGTCTGCGTGCAATCATCTTATATTCTTGCCCGAGGTTGATCTGTCAGTTGAAGCCATTTACCCAGAGCCTGCTAAGGATCCCATTTATCTTCACAATGCCGATCACCAAAGCTTCACCCAGCCCATTGAAGGAATTCCAGTAGTGTCTCGTGTTTATCCCCTTGCTGGAAACACACGTGCCCCTCGTGCTCAAACTGATGCCACTGGTAGCACCATTGCGCAGAGGCCTCGACGACGATCTCGTGTCCTAAATGACCGAGAGCTTCTAGTCGCGCTGCATCAGAAACAGGACAAACATCACGACTGGCTTAAGCGTCAGATGCAAAGCCTCTTGGTGGATGTCAACCGCATTCGCAATCTTGCCACCAAGAATGCCTTTGTCACTCATGAAACCTATCGGAGGTCATGGAAGAGTTTGACCCTACTCAGTGCTGAAGCTGATCTACATGAAGATGGCTTCACCGAACGCTTCAAGTTTGACTCAACTCCTCCCAAAAATGCTCACTTGCGTTGGACTCCCTCACTTGAAGACTCTGAATACTCGTCCTCAGCTGCGACCGTAAATGCCAGAGTCATCGATGACCAAGATGATGCAACTTCACCTCCTCCAACTTCAGCGCGTGTCGACACTGCACCAAGTTACTCTACACCATCGAATCTCCACGACGACCCTGCTGCCTCGCCTGCACCTCATGGGAACGAGTAGGCGCTCTATGTCTTCAAACCTTTTTGGTCCTCACTAACAAAAGGGGGAGAAGCATATGAGTTGATAGTCTTTAAGATGGTCCATATGGGTGGTTAATTTGCTTTTTGCTACTTTTGCCAAGTGCTTACAACTCTCGTTTTCGATACATTTGGTGCTTTGAGTTGTAACACTTAAACTCGATGGTCGTCTGCTACTTATTTGCTATTCTATGATGCAATGATAAATTCCGCATGTGCGACGATAAATTCCGCACTTAGATCATTTTGAAGACGTCCATTTTTCATTATGCATGTCATTATCTTCGTTACATCATATATTGCATAATGACTTGTCATCATTAGTTGAAGAGGATCTCCAAAGGTACAACCTGCCATGTGCATTTGCATTCCAAAAGCAAATTACTTATATGCACATCTTCAGGGGGAGCCCTTGCAACTTATGAAGACAATACCGTATCCTTGACAATTTCACATATTTTATTCCTCGTTGAAAACTTCAACCAGTTTGTCATCAATCACCAAAAAGGGGGAGATTGTAAGTGCATCTAGTGCCACCCCTAGTTGGTTTTGGAGTATTGACGACAAACCTGGTTGAGGGACTAATGTGTTTGTGAGAATTGCAGGATAACACAGGTAGAAGTCCATCATTGATTCGGTTTTCCTAACAGAGATGACCCCTAAAAATGAATGAAGACATTGAAGTCAATGGTGGTATGTGAAGACATTCACATTGAAGACTATGAAAAGAGAAGACATCGCATGAACACTATGGAGCGCGAAGACTTTGTTGTTTCGTCGTTCTTTTTTCTTCTTTGTTGAGTCATAGGAACCACCGTACTATTACGTGGGGTCCAAGTGAACCAGTCAGAATGACTGAAGTGATACTTAACCAAATCCTATGTCTTTGAGTGAAGACTATGAGAGCAAATCTTGTCCAGAGTTGGATAAGTCAGCTTTGCTTGTAGCTCAAGTAAAGTTGTCGTGTGTGTTTGAAATATGACCGTTGGAACACATGTCAGTTCCTTAGTGACCAAGGGTCATTTCGGACAAATCAGGTCGGGTTGCCTAGTGGCTATAAATAGCCCACCACCTACAACCATAAACGGTTGGCTGCTCAGAGTTAGTGCACGGCTTTTGTCATTTGAGAGCAACGCACCTCGAAGCCTTTGAGAGAGAATTCCTTGCGAGGATAAAGCCCTAAACACCCAGAGCCAAAGAGTGTTAGGCATCACTTAAGTCTTCCTGTCTGTGTGATCTGAAGACTTATTACACTTGAGGACTGTGAATCCTCCAGCCGGTTAGGCGTCGCGTTCTGAGCATCCAAGAGTCATTGTGGATCGCCAGTGAACGAAGTCTGTGAAGGTTTGGAAGTCTACCTTGAAGACTTACCAGAGTGATTGGGCGAGGACTGGGTGTCCTTAGCTCAAGGGGAATAAGGTGAAGACAAGGTCTTATGAGTTTAATCTCAGCCTCCCTAACCAGATGTACAGTTGTCACAACAACTGGAATTGGTCCAACAAATCATTGTCTTCAACGAGTCACTGGTTTCATCCTTCCCTTCCCTTTACTTAGTATTGGTCCTTGTGAAGTCATTGTATGATTGCTTTATCTTTTGTCTTCACTGAGTGACTGCTTGTTCTGATTGGCTTCACAAGATCTTCCTACCTGATCTTTACTGCCTAGCTGCTATTAGTCATTGTGCTTTCACTCCATTGAATACTTGACTATGGTTGCCTAGTGTAGTCTACCTTCCGCTGCATGGTAATAGGTTTATTTCTATCGTTTGTCTTCGAAACTTCCATGTTTTGAAGACTTTCATAAAAATCGCCTATTCACCCCCCTCTAGTCGATCACTAGCACTTTCAGCATTCACCTCACGAGGAAACTGCTTGAAGATGCATTGGGAAGCTGGGGCCTGAGCACCGCCCAAGATGCAGGTGATGGCGCGCGGTTCCTGGAAGCCCCCAGCTCCCTAGTACTGGTGATGGTCTTCATTCCTCCATGGTGGTGGTGGCAGCAGAGGGAGCCTAGCCTTGCCCTGAGGACCATCCTCACGAGGCTGCTCCCTCCAACCGCCCACACGAGGCTGGTCCTGGCAGCGTTCCTCGCGAAGCCGGTCGCGCCACTCCTGGCGGGGGCCCCGGTCGTCCCATCAGTTGGGGAATGCAGTATTTCAAAAAAATTCCTATGATCATGCAAGATCTATTTAGGGATGCATAGCAACGAGAGGGGAGAGTATGTATACGTACCCTCGTAGACCGAAAGCAGAAGCGTTAAGAAACGTGGTTGACGTAGTCGAACGTCTTCGCGATCCAACCGATCAAGTACCGAACGCACGGCACCTCCATGATCTGCACATGTTCAGCTCGATGACATCCCTCGTACTTTTGATCCAGTTGAGGCTGAGGGAGAGTTTCGTCAGCACGGCGGCGTGTTGACGGTGATGATGAAGTTACCGGCGTAGGGCTTCGCCTAAGCACTATGACAATATTACCGAGGTGTGTGAGGGAGTCCTGGATTAGTGGGTCTCCGGAGAGCCGGACTATATCCTTTGGCCGGACTGTTGGACTATGAAGATACAAGATTGAAGACTTCGTCCCGTGTCCAGATGGGACTCTACTTGGTGTGGAAGGCAAGCTAGGCAATACAGATATGTATATCTCCTCCTTTGTAACCAACCTTGTGTAACCCTAGCCCCCTCCGGTGTCTATATAAACCGGAGGGTTTAGTCCGTAGGACAACATACAATCATACCATAGGCTAGCTTCTAGGGTTTAGCCTATTTGATCTCGTGGTAGATCAACTCTTGTAATACTCATATCATCAAGACCAATCAAGCAGGACGTAGGGTATTACCTCCATCAAGAGGGCCCGAACCTGGGTAAACATCGTGTCCCCTGCCTCCTGTTACCATCCTCCTTAGACGCACAGTTCGGGACCCCCTACCCGAGATCCGCCGGTTTTGACACCGACATTGGTGCTTTCATTGAGAGTTCCATTGCATCGTCACCATAAGGCTTGATGGCTCCTTCGATCATCGCTAGCGATGCGGTCCAGGGTGAGGCTTTTCTCCCCGGACAGATCTTCGTATTCGGCGGCTTCACACTATGGGCCAATTCGCTTGGCCATCTGGAGCAGTTCGAAAGCTATGCCCCTGGCCTTCAGGTCAGATTTGGAAACTTGAACTACACGGCCAACATCCATGGAAACTTGATCTTCGACGGATTCGAGCCCATGCCGGACGTGCCGCATAGTCGCGACAAGCAAGACTCAAGTCTGATGCCGGACAATATTCGGGAGATCGCATCTGCAGCTACTCTGGCTGTTAATCCGGAGCAAATCGCGCCATCCAAGAGCGGAGGGATAGACCCCGCCATGGAGGCCGCACTCTCAGCGGCCATAGGGCTAGATACTGACTTCACCCCTTTCGAGAGCCGCGTCGCCGAACCACTGGATTTATCCCTGGCCATGGACTCCGAGCCGCTCACATCCGTGCCCGTCGAATCCGAATGGGCGCCGATCATGGAGTTCACCTCCATGGATATCTTTCAGCACTCACCTTTCGGAGATCTGTTAAATTCATTAAAGTCTCTCTCCCTGACAGGAGAACCTTGGTCGAACTATGTCCGGCTAGAATGGGATGCGGACGACGCAGAAATTTGCTGCCCACCCACCATCCACTTAGTAGCCACTGTCGACGACTTAACCGACATGCTCGACTTCAACCCCAAAGACATCGATGGTATGGACAACGATGCAGGAGACGAACCGGAACCACCGCCCATAGGGCGCTGGACCGCTACTTCATCACATGACGTATACATGGTGGATGCACCCAGAGAGGGCAATGGCGAAGAGACAGCGGAGGATGCACCCTCCAAGCAACCGAAGCGCCGACGTCAGCGGCGCCGCTCTAAGTACAACCATAGCAAAAACAGAGATAACATCGCAAGAGGAAATAATAGTCCACGCGACTCCGGAAGAAACAATAACTGCACCACCCCGGTGGCAGAACATGATCAAGATGCAAACTGTAAACATAGTACGGATCCGATGTCCGAACACGATGATGCCAAAGATAAGCCTCATCAATCCCCGTCTAGGGAAGAAAATAGTCCGGATGAAGATGCATGCATCATCCCGGAAACACACTTGGAGCAAGAGAACCTCTACAGAAGGCTTATTGCCACAACAAGGAGCCTGAAGAAACAGAAGCAAAGGCTAAAGGTCGCACAAGATATGCTCAACAACAAGTGGAACAAAGTAACAAAGTATGGTGGAAGTTACCATAAAAATAGCTATCCAAAGCGCAAGCTATTACCGAAATTCGACGATGAGGCCTTAGAGCCCATACAGCCGAAAAATGATACGGCCAACCGAACGGATCCACCACCATGTGAACGCGATAGAGCGGCTAACAATGTCGCGCATAAGTCAACACACGATCTACGTGAGAACTTGCGTCAAAAATCCGGCGCGACCAGATCTATCTATGGCGCATCCCAATACAGGGGTGCCGCACACCCCTTATGTTTCACTGATGAGGTGTTGGATCACAAATTCCCGGAGGGATTCAAACCGGTGAACATAGAGGTGTACGACGGAACCACAGACCCTGGAGTCTGGATAGAGGACTTCATCCTCCATATTCATATGGCTCGTGGAGACGATCTCCATGCCATTAAATACTTGCCCCTCAAGCTTAAAGGGCCAGCTCGACATTAGCTGAAAAGCCTCCCCGAAAACTCAATTGGAAGTTGGGAGGAGCTCGAGGATGCTTTTCAGGCCAATTTTCAAGGGACTTATGTCCGACCTCCGGATGCAGACGATTTAAGTCATATAATCCAACAGTCCGGAGAGTCCGTCCGAAAGCTTTGGAACAGGTTCCTCACCAAGAAGAACCAAATCGTCGACTGTCCGGACGCCGAAGTCTTAGCATCTTTTATAAATAGCATCCGAGACGAATGGCTAGCCAGACACCTCGGTCAAGAAAAACTGAGAACAATGGCAGCCCTAACAAGCCTCATGTCCCGCTTTTGCGCAGGCGAGGACAACTGGTTGGCCCGTAGCAGCACCAGCGACCCAAGCACATCCGAAGTCAGGGATGGCAATGGTAAACCACGACGCAACAAAAACAAGCGTCAAAATAAAGAAGGTAGCCCAGGTAACACGGCAGTAAACGCCAGATTTAGGGGCTCCCGACCAGGTCAGCGGAAAAAGCCATTCAAAGGCAGCAGAGAAGGATAATCTGGCCTAAACAAAATTCTTGACAAACTCTGTCAGATTCATGGCACCCCAGACAGACCTGCAAATCATACCCATCGAGAATGATGGGTCTTCAAGCAGGCTGGTAAGCTAAACGCCGAACACAAAGGGGAAGAGACACCAAGCGAAGAAGAGGATGAACCTCGCCGGCAAAACGCCAGAGGACAGAAAAAGTTCCCACCAGAGTTTAAAACAGTAAACATGATCCATGTGACAAAGAGGAGAAGCAATCATGCACTCCGATGCACACGCGCCATAGAGCCCGTCATCCCTAGGTTCAACCCCTGGTTGACCTGCCTGATCACTTTTGATCGTAGGGATCATGTTACAAATATCCGACGCGAAGGACTGACGGCCTTGGCGTTAGACCCAATAATAAATGGGTACCATTTCACATGGGTCCTCATGGACGGCGGCAGTGATCTAAATCTGATATATCAGGACATAGTCCGCAAAATGGGGATAGACCCGACACAAATAAGCCACAGAAATACTACCTTCAAGGGAGTAATACCAAGCCAAGAGGCCCGCTGTACGGGCTCTCTACTACTAGAGGTGGTATTCGGTTCTCCCGATAGCTTCCGAAGTGAAACGTTAACTTTTCACATCGCTCCATTCCAAAGTGATTATCAAGCACTACTCGGAAGGGCGGCTTTCGCTCGTTTTAACGCAATACCGCATTATGCTTTTCTCAAGCTCAAGATGTCTGGTCCACGTGGCATCATCACAGTTAGCGGAAATACCAAACATTTTTTACGTACGGAAGAGGACGCGGCGGCTCTAACAGCCGCAAACTAGACGACCTCACCAACAAGAAAAATGGCAGGTCATCAAGCCCACGGACACGGTTAGACGAATCCGGCGTTCCATCATATATACATGAGATTGGTTTTCAAACCCTCATAAAACGATACCAGGGGCTTCCCGCATGTAATCAGGGCCAGCCCAGCTGAACTAGGCTTCTCTTGAATTTTGATAGTTCATTGACAATAACCAATTCTTCTTTTTGGCACGGCAACTTTCACCTAAGTCCTTTCCTTTTGTAGATGACAAATGTGCTACACCCATCCAGGACACGGCACAACGGAGACACAGGCGCAGACGTGCAGCAGGGACCCGCCCAAAGGTTTCTTTGTAGATTAAGACCCTGTGTAAACCTTTTTTACTGTATCTTTTTGCTCACATCCTCTGGATACTCCACACAACCTGGACATATGGGGTTTCTTATTAAGGGCATTATTTAGCCCGGTATATGTTATAAAGACCAAACACCTTAGGGAGTGTTCGGCATCGCGAGTTTGGCCCTATATGCATCAGCTCCGAATCATGTCTTTGGTCAAATGTTGGGTTTGCCCGGCTCCCACGTTTTGGTACCTTACGTTCCGTTATATCGGCTAAGGTAGCACTGGGAGAACTACTGCGATTGTGCCCTGGTTCATCCGGCTGAGCACCTCAGTAGAGAAAGCCAAAAACTGACTGTCATGATATAGCGAGAGACTGGTCAACCACTCGATGACTCATCAGAATCTTCGGGATTCCTCCGCATTAACGAAGGGCCGTTTCCCGGTCATGTACATACGCGACCCGTATTTGGATGAGCGCAGAAGTACCATGGGCTATATAGTAGCCCCACTGTCAAACTCCTATGGCTAAGTGAAAGTGTTAAAACAATATAGTCTGATTGCCTCGTTCGCTGCGCTATCACCTCCTTAACGGACCAAAGACGTTGGATCAAGTGTGGATATGCATCTTTTGCGAACACCCCCGCATTATATGCGTGGGGGCGGAAGGCGACGACTGCAAACTTTCAGGTTATACACATATGTACATAAACGGCCGCACAGCAGGCATCATAGTACTTTCAGGCAAAAGTATAAATACAGCCTCGATAATTCAATAAAACATTGTTTTTACAATGGGAATACATGTCACTTGAACATAACATTCTTCGAGCACTGAGCCTCTATCGAACGAGCGCCTTCAAGAACTTCTTCAAAGTAGTGCTCGGCAGCCACCCGGCCTACGGCCAAACCCTGTGTCGCAACAGTGGTGGCCTCCATCTCCGCCCAGTATGTCTTGACACGGGCAAAGGACATCCGCGCACCTTCTATGCATGTCGATCTCTTTACAGCATCGATGCGTGGCACAACACCAAGGAATTGTTGCACTAAGCTAAAGTAGCTATTCGGCCTTGGCCCTCCCGGCCACAGGTGATCCACAACGAACCTCATGGCAAGTCCGGACAACCTATGGAGCTCGGCCCACTCGGCCAATCGCTCATTCAACAGCAGCGGATGGACTGGAGCGTGAAACTATGACCAGAACAGCTTTTCCACTTCGGGACCTTTCTGATCCTTTAAGTACTCGGCCGCACCAGCAGCACTCGCAGCCAAATCCATGTACGCGTCTGCAGAACTTCATAGCCGGTATAGAGGAGCATACTTCGGATCTCCAAACTTAGCCCGCATCAAGAAGGGCTTCCCAGACACTATATCTGCAGCTTGATTCAGCTCCTCCTTCGTCACTCTAATTTTGGAGCGGGCTTCCTTGGCAGCCACCCGGGCCTTCTCCAGGTCCGTCGCCTTCACCCTGTTTTCTTCTTCAAGAAGCTGGTAACGGTCAGCGGCATATTTTAACTCTACATCCATCTTGGCTATTTTTTCCTTGCTCTCACAATGCGCGGCCTATTCGGCCCTTAACTCTTCGGCCGCCTTTAAAACGGCCGCATTGCAACTCCTTGCTTGCTCCTTGGCTCGGGCAAGCTCCGCCCGAAGGTTCTCCACGGTGGCAGCTCCATCTGTGGTCACAACATATTAAAGATACTAGCATCATGCTACTCTTATTATGTGACGATCACCAGAAAAATCACTCACCCCGTGCCTCATCAAGCCGCTTGTTGACAAGCACGATGTCAGCATTTGCCGCATGAAGTTGCTGCTTTAGCTCGGCAAACCCATCAGTCCGGCTAGCCACCGGAGCTTCAGCCACCTCCACATAAAGGCGGTCTAGTTATTACCTGGTACTATGATCCTCTGTTTGCCGCCATTTTCGACGACAACCAGAGTCTCATGGGCTACCATCTGCATAGGGCATATCTAACGTATGTAGTACTGTTAAAAACATACATTATTTCACGTACCTCGAAGCCTTTCAGCAGACTCATAAAGGCTTCATGCAAACCGCTTTCAGCGGATGAAATCCTCTCAATTACCGTGCCCATTAGCATACGATGCGCTTCCGAGACGGCAACTTGCCCCAGAAGATCCTTCAGCGTGTCCAACCGCACACTGTACGAACCCTTGCTGTTGCTCTCCTTAGGAGCCGGATACTGAGATCCGGAGATACCCTTTGCGATGACACTTCAAGGTCTCCCGCTTCTTGAGCCGTGGTGTCTGGGGGAGGCGTTTCGCTCTCCATCATCTCCGGACGAAGATCCCCCGAAGATGAACTCTGTCGAGAAGGGCTGCGATCCGGACTACAATTTATAAGCATCGGTTATTGTTTTCGGAAGTAAGGTAGGATGTTTTCACTATTAAGTACTTTTCAATTACTTACAGCTTGGTAGAGGGCTGATCCCCGCGGGCACATTGTGTGGCAAGAATACCGTCCGAGGCAGGACCCTCCGATGAAGATTTCTTCTCCCGTTTGGATACCTTGGTTTTTGGATATTCATAGGTTGTCACACCCTAGCTAGTCATGCATTAGAGTGTTGCATCATGTTTACTCTTTCATCAGAAACTTGAAATGGGGATGACAGAACCCCCAGTCCCCTCTAAAACCAACTAGGGTTTACTAAAATAATTTTCAATGAACCTGAAATGCCCTTCTAAAATGCCCATCGTTTTTGCCTTGGTTCAGAACCTCTGTCAAAAGTGGTGCACATTTTCCTAGGCCATCCTAGGGTTTTTGAATTAAGTCATAAGTATTTGAATTTGGGCATTTAAAATTATATAAAATATTTAAATGCTCAAATATCTCCAAACTAAAATGTTTCATGTTGGAAATAATCCAACTATGGACCAGGAGTAGTTTGGTGATTTTTGGAGTTGCCTAGGTATTTTATTTAATTCAACAAAGTTGCAGATATATTAAATAAAAACAGAAAACAGAAAAATAAATAAAAGGAGTAGACTTACCTGGACCTACCTGCCCAGCCCAGCCGGCCCAGCACTGTGCTGGCCCGTGCCAGCCAGCTGCTTCCCCTTGCCAGAGCAGGCAGGGAGGTGAGCATGGCGCGCCCGAGCTCGCCACGCACCACCCAGCCTCTCTGCATCGCCCTGGTCGCCGTTGCGCCGCGTGGATCGTCTTCTGGTCGTTGCCCCGACCTCGCCGACACCCCATTCACTCTCCCCCGGCTCTCCCTCGCTCTCTCCCCCGCCCGACCGAACACCACCGTCGCCGCCGTTCGCCATAGCCACCGTCTCCGACCACCCCTCGCTCCCCCGACCAGCTCAGAAGCTCCGCCACAACTCCCTCTTCCTCCCCACCGCTCCACAGCTCCCCGGAAGCCCTGCATCGCCGCCACGTCGCCGTTCCCCTCTTCGGGCTCCGACCACCGCCGCCGTCGAATTCGCCGTCTCCAGCGCGTCCCCGAGCCCGCTTCGACGCCCACTGCAACCGCGGTGAGCTACGCCACCGTTTCCCCCTCTCCTTCCCCTCGTTCCCTCACCGTAGCTTCCTCCCCACCACGGCCGAACCTCCGTCGTCGCCGAGCTCGCCGTCGACGCAGCTCCGGTGACCATTTGGTCACCCCGGCGAGTCCAACGGGTTCACAGAACCCCGTAGAGCATCCCTAGCGCCTCGCCTTGCTCGACTTCGAGCTCCAGCACCGTTCCCGTGCACGACCGAACCCCGGCGGCCGCAGCCGAGCTCGCCGCCGTCGACTCCGGCCACCCCGACCCCAACGGGCTCCGCCAAGAGCTGCGGGTTGTCCTCAGCTCCACTCCGGTGGCCTCCGCGATCCATTTGGTGGCCGAAACGACCAAAATCACTTCCGCCGCCGCGTCGGGCTCGCCGGCGACTAAACGCCGGCAGCCGACACTGACTTTGACCACGGGTGGGCCCTGGTTGACTCCCCTGAGTCAATGACAGGTGGGGCCCAGCCCTGTTAATTAAACAGGATTAGTTTTAATTAAGTTTTAATTAAAATACTCACCCTGACATGCGGGACCCACTGTCAGGTTTGACCTGGACCAGTTCCGTTGACCTGCTGACGTCACACTGACGTCAGGCTGACGCAGTAATTGAATTTCTGGATTTAAATTAAATCAGGAAATTCCAGAATATTATTTAAACTTCAAAAATTCATAACTTTTATTCTGTAACTCCAAATTGGACAAATTATATATGAAAAATGATCAGAAAAATCCAATCTATCCATCTGTACCATTTTCATGCATGATCAAACAAGTTAAGTTGATGTTTTAATCAGAACAAGAAAAGGCACTTTAAAAGGCCATATTTGAATTTGAAATCTGAATCTTTGATTCAAATTTGTTCAAACCCTTCTGGTTTTAGTTGCATTAGCCCAACACACTCATATTGCCATGTTTCATGCATGCATCATATTGTTGCATATTGTTTGGTGATGTTTGTGTATCGATGTCCTTTGCGACAGGATCTGTCCCCGAGGAGTACCGTGATTACCCTAACGAAGAACCGTATCCGTGCAACGAACCATCAGGCAAGCAACCAACCATTTGATCATATCAATACAATCCCATGTTCTCGCTCCTGCTCTCTTTTACTGCATTAAGACAATGCAATTCAAACTGCTGTGTGCTACGGTAGTTGAACCCATTTCCTCTGCATGACCTGTCATTGCCACAGTAACTAGATGAAACCCACTAGCATGTGTAGGAGTTGATTGAGCCATATGTATGTGTTGTTCCTACCTTGCTATGCCTGCTATGCTTAGAGTCGTGTCAGGTCTGGTTCATCTGGGTGATGGGCTAGAGTGAAATGATTATGTCGGTAATGAGAGTGGTGTGGTGAACACGATTTGGTAAAGGTATCGATGAGAGGCCATGTAGGAGTACATGGTGGGTTGTTTCATTGAAGCCGACCTTAAGCACTGAGATCTGTATGTGTGATTTAAGATACAGCTACTACCATGCATTGGGCCCTGAAATATGACCCCGCTCGACTTCTTATTCACCCTAGCTCTCTGTCCAGGAGTTGCAAGTAGTTTATGGTGTTTGTAGCCTACTGGAGGCCGTGGACAGCGCTGACCGTAGGGGTGGGCTGTGATGCGGTAGGTACGTGGCACGGTGTACCGAATACCCGTTAGGTATTTCGGGAACCCTGTTCACATCGTTCGGGGCCGTATGGGAAATCTCGGCCGGACTCCCTGCGGATGGAACCTGAATAGGCGATAAACCTGGACTAGAGGCTTAAGTGTTTAGGTAGGTCGTGGTCTACACCCACGTCGGCTTTCGCTTGAAGTCTGCCGAGCACATGTCGTGTGCAGACGCTAAGTGGTGGAAACATGTATGAAGAAGTACACCCCTGCAGGGTTAACATGATCTATTCGAATAGCCGCGTCCGCGGTAAAGGACTACTTGGTTGCCTATACAGTTCATAGACAAGTAAATGGAAACTACTAAAAGCCTCAAGATAAGTGTGAGTGCCGAGGATGGCTCTTCCGTAGGAAGACGGAGGTGGATCCTCGGTAGTGTATTGAAGTGGTGAGTAGTGGACTCGTGTGCGCAAAATATTTCAAGTTGGAGTATCGTAGGATAGTCTAGCCAAGAGTCAAAGCTAGCTTGCTGCAATAACTCCACCAACCCTTCTTGATACTATGCATGTATGTAGGATCTGATGTAAGTCTTGCTGAGTACCTTTGTACTCATGTTGCTATAATCTACATTTTTTACAGAAGACGCTGCAACCCCTTCTGATGGGTTCTATGTAGACGTTGACATCAACGAGTAGGCTAAAGACCCAGGTGGTGACCCTGAGCTTGTGATGGACCACGTGCTATAGCTAGGCTTTCCAAGCCTCTTTTATTTTACTAGTTGTCTGTACCCAGACAAAGTACTTCTGCTGTTGGCTTGTATGACTGTATGATTTGTATGTTGGGTCGTGAGACCCGTACCTGTGTGTATGATATGTATGGCTCCCTGAGCCTTAAATAAAGTACTTGTGTCATAGAGTCATGTTGTGATGCTTCGTTGTATTTGCACATATCGAGCATATTGTGTGTATGATTGAAATGCTTGGTATGTGTGGGATCTGACTATCTAGTTGTTTATCTTTAGTAGCCTCTCTTACCGGGAAATGTCTCCTAGTGTTACCGCTGAGCCATGGTAGCTTGCTACTGCTCTGGAACACTTAGGCTGGCCGGCATGTGTCCTTCTTCGTTCCTGTGTCTGTCCCTTCGGGGAAATGTCACGCTTTGAGTACCGGAGTCCTGCTAGCCCAGTGCTACAGCCCGGACCCACTTGCTGATGACCGACACGTTCGAAGCTGGGTCATGGATGCCTGTCCCTGTAAGTCTGTGCCACTTTGGGTTTACGACTAGTCATGTCAGCCCGGGCTCTTTATCATATGGATGCTAGCGACACTATCATATACGTGAGCCAAAAGGCGCAAACGGTCCCGGGCAAAGGTAAGGCGACACCCGTGGGAATACCGTGCGTGAGGCCGCAAAGTGATATGAAGTGTTACCGGCTAGATCGATGTGACATCGAGTCAGGGTCCTGACAGCGTTGGCATCAGAGCCGGACTGCCTGTAGGTTCTCCAAGCCAAACTGGTCGATGTTGAGTCTAGAAATTCTTTAGTTATATGTAGGGGAATTGTTTGTGGGATGGAACGTAAGGCTCTTTTTACTCCTCTATCTTATGACATTCTGATCTGAGTCAGTCCATTCTTCCACCGGGGGTTAAGGAATTAGGATCTGTTCTCTCTATCAGGATCACGAGTTACTAATCAGTAGTACCTTATAAGTTTGATGGATACAAGCCTAGTTCAGTTCTACTACCACGTTATGTTGCCATAATGGTTTCAGAACTTTGATATGATGATGTTGAGTGTGTACGAAATCCTTTGTCAAATGTCTCAAAATCCTTTTTGAGCATTTACAGCTGTTATGCTGCCGAAATTTTGCTAGAAATTCTAATGCCTTTGCATTATGATTATGCTTTCAGATGGCCACTCGCGACCTTAATCAAGTGGTTCGCCTGACTCGATGCCTAGATGTACCCGGCCATACTGCCAAGTTGGTCAGGGTAATGACTGAGGCTGGATACCGCTGGTATCCTGAGTACACGGTCGAAGAGCAATTCCGAGATTTTAATCAAAGCCAGTATCTCTGCACTGTCAGGATATTTCCATCTTATCCTGGATCTACCGAGCCTCTTCACTATTCCTATGGACTCGGGGTTACTATTGAGATGGCTGTGCAGGACGCCGCCTACTCCATGATGACCATTATGCGAGTCAGATCTGGTCTATTTCGGGACTCTGATTTCCGATATATGCCAGGATCACTTCCGGGAGCACAAGGGTATCTCCAGGCTATCTATGCTGACTCCACTCAGGAGGATTCACGGACTCGCACCACTGCTGAGATGCTCGAGGATAAGGACCGTGAAAATCGGGCCTTAAGGTTAGAGCTCTTCAATACCCGTGCTGATCACTGGGCCACTTTGACTCGGTTCGCACCGGCGGTGCAAGCTGGATTCTCAGATATGCGCGATCTCTATCCTGTGAGATCTGCTCTGCCAGACGTGATGGTTTGGCGTGATGTAGGAGGCATCACCCCACCTCGCGGTCCCCGCAGGCCACCGTTTGTTGGTCCAAGGCCTCATCCTAGCCCCTATGGTCCACAAGCTCCGCGAGACCGTCTGTTTCCGGATGATCATGTTGAGCTTCCAGGCTATGGAGGTGACTTTTACGAGGACTACTACGGATCGGTCTGAGTAGTAGGTAGTATCACTAGTTCGCACTAGCTGTGTCATCTATCATCCCGCGTGACTCGTGGGATATGACCTAGTTGTACTCTTTCCGGAGGTGTAGAAAAATAATGTATAGGAGCTTGGAATGCCTCCGATGAGATGTAATCCTCTTTTCACCGTAATAGTACTTTGTTTGGTCTTGTACTAAACCTTGTATGGTGTGTATGACGATGGAATAAAAGAAGCAGTTTCTGTATCTACCATGTCATACGGATGATCATCTTGCATTCCGAGTTATTCCTTACCTTATGTATCCTATGTCGGAATTTTATCATTCTGACTAAATCATTGTCTTATTTACCTAGGATGGTCAACACGCGCGCTAACCCTGCTTCTCAAGAGCAGGCCGAAGGCAGTGAAGCCAGGAATGAAAATCTGCCTCATCCTCCTTCACTAGCCGAAGTTATGATGGAAGCTGAGAGAAACAAGCGGGAGACAAACCGTTTGTTGGAGCGTATTGAACAGAATACAGCACACCATCAGAGGGCTAACGTGGTGTCACTCAGTGATTTTATCAAATTGCATCCACCCACGTTCCACCACTCCGTCGAGCCTCTCGACGCTGATGACTGGCTTCGCAGTATCTCTCACAAACTGCGTTCCGCGCTGGTAGCTGAGGCTGACAAGGTCACCTTTGCTGCATATCATCTTGAAGGCCCCGCTAGTCTATGGTGGGAAAATTATGGAGCTATGCGCCCAGCGGGCCATGTCACTACTTGGGCTGAGTTCAGCGAGGCTTTCCGTGAACATCACATTCCGGAGGGTCTCATGGACCGTAAGCGTGAAGAATTTTGCAGTTTCACCCAAGGCCGACTTTCTGTGGATGTCTATAGCAGGGAGTTTGGTAATCTCGCCCGATATGCAACCGAGGAAGTGTCTACTGACGCCAAGAAGCAAGCAAGGTTCCGTAAGGGCCTTAGTCCTGAGCTTCGCCGCGACCTCCGTCTGCATGAGTGCACATCCTTTTCGAAACTTGTCAACAAAGCCATCAGTGCTGAAACTGGTCAGACTGACTATGACGCAACACGCAAGCATGGTCGTGACATGGGTTCCTCATCCGGTGCTGGTCCTCAGAAGCGCCGCGTGTGGGTACCCAACACCGCCCTGCCACCCAGGTTCACACCGAGGCCATCTTTCCAGGCGCCTCGCCCCGTTCAACAGTCTGCCCCAGCCAAGCCTTATGGGGGTCCAACCAATAATATTCCTCCACGTACCAGTTCCGTGACTTGTTTCAAGTGTGGGGAATCTGGTCATTATATGCGTGAGTGTCCCCAGACCAACCCCAATCAATCTGCTAAAGCTGTTGGCCGTGGCAAGCCGACAGGGAAGGTGTTTCATGCTAAACCGGTCACCGCTTCACGTGGCCATGTCAACTGTATCTCTGCCGAAGAAGCTCAAGAGGACCCCAACGTCGTTCTCGGTACGCTTCTTGTTAATTGCCACCCGGCATCTGTTCTTTTCGATACAGGAGCCTCTCATTCTTTTATATCTGAAAATTATGCTCGTTTGCATAACGTTGCATTCTGTGACTTGCCATCCTCTATGGTAATTCAAACTCCGGGATCCAAATGGCAAACTTCTAGAGTAATCCATGGAAATGAAATCCAAGTCGACAGACTTGTTTTTCTCGCATCTTTGATAGCCCTTAAATCTTCAGATATTAATATCATTTTGGGTATGGACTGGATGTCAGCTCATCAAGCCAAAATTGATTGCTTCTCTAGGACTGTTCAACTCACCCATCCTTCGGGGAAGATAGTCAATGTCTTGACCCGAATAGCCAAGCGACAATTATATTCTCTTAACGCCAGCCCCTTGCCAGACCTTGAGGACGTTCCGGTAGTCCGTGACTTTCCGGATGTCTTTCCAGAGGAATTGCCAGGTGTTCCACCTGACAGGGATGTTGAGTTCGTAATCGACCTCATCCCCGGAACCGTTCCGATTGCTAGAAGACCTTATAAGATGGCACCCCTAGAACTAGCCGAGCTTAAGAAACAACTCGATGAATCCTTGAAAAAGGGTTTCATCCGCCCTAGTTCATCTCCGTGGGCTTGCCCCGTCCTATTCGTCAAGAAGAAGGATGGTACAGACTGAATGGTTGTAGATTACCGACCTGTCAACTTGGTCACAATCAAGAACAAATACCCGCTTCCCAGGATCAACGATCTGTATGATCAGCTCGCTGGATCCTCAGTCTTCTCCAAGATGGATTTGAGGTTGGGATACCATCAAATCAAAATCAGAAACGGGGACATTCCTAAAACGGCCTTTGTTACTCGTTATGGCCAATACGAGTACACCGTCATGTCCTTCGGTTTAACCAACGCTCCAGCCACCTTTTCTCGGTTAATGAACTCAATCTTCATGGAGTATTTGGACAAATTCGTCGTAGTTTATCTCGATGATATACTCATCTACTCCAAGAACGAGGAAGAACATGCCGAACATTTAAGGCTAGTGTTGAAGAAACTTCGAGAGCATCGCCTTTATGCCAAATTTTCTAAATGTGAATTCTGGTTATCAGAAGTGACCTATCTGGGTCATGTAATATCTGGTAAAGGTATTGCTGTTAACCCTGAGCGAGTTCAAGCCATCCTTGATTGGACTCCACCCGAATCGGTCAAGCAAGTTCGGAGTTTTCTAGGCTTAGCGAGCTATTGCCGTCGCTTTGTCGAGAACTTCTCCAAAGTTGCTAAACCTCTAACCGAACTCCTCAAGAAAGATAAGAAGTTCGAATGGACTCCACAATGTGAGCACAGCTTTCAGGAACTGAAAAGACGCCTGACTTCTGCTCCCGTACTGGTACCGCCAGACTTCTCCAAGGACTTCGTTATCTACTGCGACGCCTCGCGACAAGGACTAGGTTGCATTCTCATGCAAGATCGACACGTAATTGCTTACGCTTCACGGCAATTGCACCCACATGAGGAAAATTATCCTACTCATGATCTAGAGCTTGCAGCCGTAGTCTATGCACTTAAGACCTGGCGACATTACCTCCTCGGTAATCGTTGCGAAATATTCACTGATCACCAAAGCCTGAAGTACATCTTCACCCAACCGGATCTGAATCTCAGGCAAAGACGTTGGGTTGAATTGATCACAGACTTCGACTTAGGAATAACCTATACCCCAGGGAAAGCCAACGTCATGGCTGATGCGCTAAGTCGTAAATCCTATTGTAACAACCTGATGTTACAACAAAGTCAACCGCTTCTCCATGAGGAATTTCGGAAGCTTAACCTTCACATTGTACCTCAAGGTTTTCTTTCCACCTTGGTAGCAAAACCTACTCTTACAGATCAAATTATCGCTGCCCAAAAGCGAGATAAGGGAATATCTGAAATCAAAGAGAACATTGCTAGCGGAGGTGCTAGTTGTTTCTCCACAAATGATCATGGTGTTGTGTACTTTGAGAACTGTCTAGTGGTTCCCAAGAACCAGCATCTACGGCAGTTGATCCTTAAGGAGGCTCATGAATCTCCTCTCACCATTCATCCCGGTAGTACTAAGATGTATCAGGACCTACGCCAGAGGTTCTGGTGGACTAGGATGAAGAGAGAAATTGCTCAGTTTATTGCAAATTGCGACGTCTGTCGTCGTGTAAAAGCAGAGCATCAACGGCCTGCTGGCACCCTTCAACCCTTAGCTATTCCTGAATGGAAATGGGATAAAATTAGTATGGATTTCATTACCGGTTTTCCCAGGACCAAGAGAGGGAATAATGCTATCTTCGTCGTGGTCGATCGTCTTTCCAAAGTAGCTCATTTCTTACCTGTTCGTGAGAGTATAACCGTTAGTCAGCTGGCAGACTTATACATCTCCCGAATAGTGTCTCTCCATGGTGTTCCTTTGGAAATCAATTCGGATCGAGGAAGTCTTTTCACCTCTCGATTTTGGGAAAGTTTCCAAAATGCTATGGGAACCCGTCTCTCCTTTAGTACCGCTTTCCACCCTCAGTCGAGTGGTCAAGTGGAACCCGTCAATCAGATTCTAGAAGACATGCTCCGAGCCTCTGTTATCTACTTCGGAATGAACTGGGAGAAGTGCCTTCCATTTGCCGAATTCGCTTACAACAACAGCTATCAATCTAGCTTGGGTAAAGCCCCTTTTGAAGTTCTCTATGGACGACGATGTCGAACACCCCTTAACTGGTCAGAGACCGGGGAAAGACAATTCTTTGGCCCGGACATGATTCAGGAAGCAGAAGATCAAGTTCGTATCATTCGTGAAAAGTTGAAAACAGCCCAATCTCGCCAAAAGAGTCAATATGACCGAAAACATAGGGCTATGACTTTCGAGGTTGACGAGAAGGCTTATCTTCGGGTCACCCCTCTGAAGGGAACCCATCGTTTCGGTATCAAAGGCAAATTGGCTCCTCGTTACATTGGACCTTTTCGCATTCTTGCCAAACGAGCAGAAGTTGCCTACCAGTTGGAACTACCTCCGCACCTCTCCAGAGTTCACGATGTCTTCCACGTTTCTCAACTCAGGCGTTGCTTCTCGGATCCTATCCGTGAAGTGGACCACGAAACGCTTGATCTCCAAGATGATCTTACATATCGAGAGTACCCCATTCGTATCCTCGATCAAGCCGAATGTACCACGCGACGTCATAATATCAAGTTTCTCAAGGTTCAATGGTCGCACCATTCTGAGGATGAAGCAACTTGGGAAAGGGAGGATCGTCTTCGACTCGAGTATCCCGCCTTCTTCTTGGAGAAACCCAAATCTCGGGACGAGATTCTTTTGAGTGGGGGTGAGTTGTCACACCCTAGCTAGTCATGCATTAGAGTGTTGCATCATGTTTACTCTTTCATCAGAAACTTGAAATGGGGATGACAGAACCCCCAGTCCCCTCTGAAACCAACTAGGGTTTACTAAAATAATTTTCAATGAACCTGAAATGCCCTTCTAAAATGCCCATCATTTTTGCCTTGGTTCAGAACCTCTGTCAAAAGTGGTGCACATTTTCCTAGGCCATCCTAGGGTTTTTGAATTAAGTCATAAGTATTTGAATTTGGGCATTTAAAATTATATAAAATATTTAAATGCTCAAATATCTCCAAACTAAAATGTTTCATGTTGGAAATAATCCAACTATGGACCAGGAGTAGTTTGGTGATTTTTGGAGTTGCCTAGGTATTTTATTTAATTCAACAAAGTTGCAGATATATTAAATAAAAACAGAAAACAGAAAAATAAATAAAAGGAGTAGACTTACCTGGACCTACCTGCCCAGCCCAGCCGGCCCAGCACTGTGCTGGCCCGTGCCAGCCAGCTGCTTCCCCTTGCCAGAGCAGGCAGGGAGGTGAGCATGGCGCGCCCGAGCTCGCCACGCACCACCCAGCCTCTCTGCATCGCCTTGGTCGCCGTTGCGCCGCGTGGATCGTCTTCTGGTCGTCGCCCCGACCTCGCCGACACCCCATTCACTCTCCCCCGGCTCTCCCTCGCTCTCTCCCCCGCCCGACCGAACACCACCGTCGCCGTCGTTCGCCATAGCCACCGTCTCCGACCACCCCTCGCTCCCGACTAGCTCAGAAGCTCCGCCACAACTCCCTCTTCCTCCCCACCGCTCCACAGCTCCCCGGAAGCCCTGCATCACCGCCACGTCGCTGTTCCCCTCTTCGGGCTCCGACCACCGCCGCCGTCGAATTCGCCGTCTCCAGCGCGTCCCCGAGCCCGCTTCGACGCCCACTGCAACCGCGGTGAGCTACGCCACCGTTTCCCCCTCTCCTTCCCCTCGTTCCCTCACCGTAGCTTCCTCCCCACCACGGCCGAACCTCCGCCGTCGCCGAGCTCGCCGTCGACGCAGCTCCGGTGACCATTTGGTCACCCCGGCGAGTCCAACGGGTTCACAGAACCCCGTAGAGCATCCCTAGCGCCTCGCCTTGCTCGACTTCGAGCTCCAGCACCGTTCCCGTGCACGACCGAACCCCGGCGGCCGCAGCCGAGCTCGCCGCCGTCGACTCCGGCCACCCCGACCCCAACGGGCTCCGCCAAGAGCTGCGGGTTGTCCTCAGCTCCACTCCGGTGGCCTCCGCGATCCATTTGGTGGCCGAAACGACCAAAATCACTTCCGCCGCCGCGTCGGGCTCGCCGGCGACTAAACGCCGGCAGCCGACACTGACTTTGACCACGGGTGGGCCCTGGTTGACTCCCCTGAGTCAATGACAGGTGGGGCCCAGCCCTGTTAATTAAACAGGATTAGTTTTAATTAAGTTTTAATTAAAATACTCACCCTGACATGCGGGACCCACTGTCAGGTTTGACCTGGACCAGTTCCGTTGACCTGCTGACGTCACACTGACGTCAGGCTGACGCAGTAATTGAATTTCTGGATTTAAATTAAATCAGGAAATTCCAGAATATTATTTAAACTTCAAAAATTCATAACTTTTATTCTGTAACTCCAAATTGGACAAATTATATATGAAAAATGATCAGAAAAATCCAATCTATCCATCTGTACCATTTTCATGCATGATCAAACAAGTTAAGTTGATGTTTTAATCAGAAAAAGAAAAGGCACTTTAAAAGGCCATATTTGAATTTGAAATCTGAATCTTTGATTCAAATTTGTTCAAACCCTTCTGGTTTTAGTTGCATTAGCCCAACACACTCATATTGCCATGTTTCATGCATGCATCATATTGTTGCATATTGTTTGGTGATGTTTGTGTATCGATGTCCTTTGCGACAGGATCTGTCCCCGAGGAGTACCGTGATTACCCTAACGAAGAACCGTATCCGTGCAACGAACCATCAGGCAAGCAACCAACCATTTGATCATATCAATACAATCCCATGTTCTCGCTCCTGCTCTCTTTTACTGCATTAAGACAACGCAATTCAAACTGCTGTGTGCTACGGTAGTTGAACCCATTTCCTCTGCATGACCTGTCATTGCCACAGTAACTAGATGAAACCCACTAGCATGTGTAGGAGTTGATTGAGCCATATGTATGTGTTGTTCCTACCTTGCTATGCCTGCTATGCTTAGAGTCGTGTCAGGTCTGGTTCATCTGGGTGATGGGCTAGAGTGAAACGATTATGTCGGTAATGAGAGTGGTGTGGTGAACACGATTTGGTAAAGGTATCGATGAGAGGCCATGTAGGAGTACATGGTGGGTTGTTTCATTGAAGCCGACCTTAAGCACTGAGATCTGTATGTGTGATTTAAGAATCAGCTACTACCATGCATTGGGCCCGAAACCAATGGACCCTCTCGGCTTCTTATTCACCCTAGTTCTCCGTCCAGGAGTTGCAAGTAGTTTCTGGTGTTTGTAGCCTACTGGAGGCCGTGGACAGCGCTGACCGTAGGGGTGGGCTGTGATGCGGTAGGTACGTGGCCGGGTGTACCGAATACCCGTTAGGTATCTCGGAAACCCTGTTCACATCGTTCGGGGCCGTATGGGAAACCTCGGCCGGACTCCCTGCGGATGGAACCTGAATAGGCGATAAACCTGGACTGGAGGCTTAGGTGATTAGGTAGGTCATGGCCGACACCCACGTTGGGCTTCCGCTTGAAGGTTGCCGAGTACATGTCGTGTAAACGACGGTAAGTGGTGAGAGCGTGTATGAAGAAGTACACCCCTGCAGGGTTAACATGATCTATTCGAATAGCCGCGTCCGCGGTAAAGGACTACTTGGTTGCCTATACAGTTCATAGACAAGTAAATGGAAACTACTAAAAGCCTCAAGATAAGTGTGAGTGCCGAGGATGGCTCTTCCGTAGGAAGACGGAGGTGGATCCTCGGTAGTGTATTGAAGTGGTGAGTAGTGGACTCGTGTGCGCAAAATATTTCAAGTTGGAGTATCGTAGGATAGTCTAGCCAAGAGTCAAAGCTAGCTTGCTGCAATAACTCCACCAACCCTTCTTGATACTATGCATGTATGTAGGATCTGATGTAAGTCTTGCTGAGTACCTTTGTACTCATGTTGCTATAATCTACATTTTTTACAGAAGACGCTGCAACCCCTTCTGATGGGTTCTATGTAGACGTTGACATCAACGAGTAGGCTAAAGACCCAGGTGGTGACCCTGAGCTTGTGATGGACCACGTGCTATAGCTAGGCTTTCCAAGCCTCTTTTATTTTACTAGTTGTCTGTACCCATACAAAGTACTTCCGCTGTTGGCTTGTATGACTGTATGATTTGTATGTTGGGTCGTGAGACCCGTACCTGTGTGTATGATATGTATGGCTCCCTGAGCCTTAAATAAAGTACTTGTGTCATAGAGTCATGTTGTGATGCTTCGTTGTATTTGCACATATCGAGCATATTGTGTGTATGATTGAAATGCTTGGTATGTGTGGGATCTGACTATCTAGTTGTTTATCTTTAGTAGCCTCTCTTACCGGGAAATGTCTCCTAGTGTTACCGCTGAGCCATGGTAGCTTGCTACTGCTCTGGAACACTTAGGCTGGCCGGCATGTGTCCTTCTTTGTTCCTGTGTCTGTCCCTTCGGGGAAATGTCACGCTTTGAGTACCGGAGTCCTGCTAGCCCAGTGCTACAGCCCGGACCCACTTGCTGATGACCGACACGTTCGAAGCTGGGTCATGGATGCCTGTCCCTGTAAGTCTGTGCCACTTTGGGTTTACGACTAGTCATGTCAGCCCGGGCTCTTTATCATATGGATGCTAGCGACACTATCATATACGTGAGCCAAAAGGCGCAAACGGTCCCGGGAAAAGGTAAGACGACACCCGTGGGGATACCGTGCGTGAGGCCGCAAAGTGATATGAGGTGTTACCAGCTAGATCGATGTGACATCGAGTCAGGGTCCTGACATAGGTAGTCCTCTTCCTTCCCCGGGGAGAGAGAATGTCAGATTCTTCCCTTTGATCGTCCTCCCTCGTGGAGGTGCTCATTCCCCCGGCTGGAATAAGTAGCCAGTCAGGCCCGCTTTCGCCCTCTTTATCCCCCCATCATCTTCCTTTGAGGACACTGGATAAGGCACCGGCTCGAGCATCTTGTCAAGTACCGGATTGTACAAGCCCTCAGGAAGGGGGGGCTAACACCTAATCAGCATCGCCTTTGTTATCTAGTCGTGGTCAAAAGGGGGCTCTTTAGAATGATGCCATGATAAATAAAAGGACATCATGTTCGGCATGGGATTACTTACTAGGGCAGTGGGGCGGTTACAGCTTAGGCCCATGTCCTCGGTGGTGTCCGGACACTCTATTTGGGGTCCAAAGAACGATTTGTACATCTCTTCGTGCGTCATGCCAAGGAAAAGTTGAATAGCATGCGGTCCTTCTGGGTTGAATTCCCACATGTGGAGGGGCCAGCGTTTGCAAGGTTGTACTCGATGAACCAGCATAACTTGCATTACCATAACCAGACTGAAATCTCTCTCAAAGAGATCATGGATACGACTTTGCAGTATTGGCACATCCTTGGCTGGACCCCAGCTCAGCCCCCTGCTAATCCATGACATCAGTTGCGGTGGGGGGCCCGAGCGAAAGGCAGGGGCAGCTACCCACTTGGTACTTCGGGGAGCTGTAAAACCTCTCCCGCTACCACAATCCGGACACCTCTGGGAAGGAACCCTCTGTCCATGGAGCGTTAGTGATTTTGCTTATTAAAGCACCTTCACACGCTGCGTGCTACCCCTTGATCATCTTCGGCTTCCCATTGAAGGTCTTGAGCCACAGGCCGAAGTGAGGGGTAATGTGGAGGAAGGCCTCACATACGACAATAAATGACGAGATGTGAAGAAGGGAATCCGGGGCCAGATCGTGAAAATCCAGCCCGTAATAGAACATAAGACCCCTAACAAAGGGATCCAGAGCGAGGCCTAGTCCTCGGGGGAAGTGGGAGATGAACACAACGCTCTTGTTGGGTTCGGGAGTAGGGACGACCTGCCCTCGGGCGGGCAGCCTATGCGAAATTTCGGCGATCAGATATGTGGCCTCTCTCAACTTCTTGATGTCATCCTCTGTGACGGAGGAAGGCATCCACCGACCTTGAAGGTTGGATCCGGAAATAGTTGAAGGTCCGAAGCACCTGACCTGATCTTGGGGTGTTGGAACTCGAGACGGGGGAAGGATTCGATTGGGCGAGGGAGGGAAAAAAGAAAAGGCCTTGTCCACTTTATAAAGAGGGTGAATATCAGGCGTCCTCCTCGTGGCCGTTTGAGACTTACCTAAGATCTAGGAGTCATACCAACAGGCACGGTTGGGTTACCCACATTTGTATTGATGAGAATCCCGTGATAAGGGGAACACGATCTCTGCTTTGACAAGACGTGTCAAGGAAACCGCCTCGCGTTATGTGCGGAGCTGGTTAAGAAAAACGGTTCGAATAATGACCGGACCGTGGCGAGATGTCATGCTGTCAAAACGTGTCAGCAGATTAGGGGGTCGGACACTATCCTATGGTGGTATGTGGAACTTATTTTGCAGGGTCGGACACTATCCTCGTATTCAAACTCTTCCGTGGTGTATTTGGAGGAGGAACCCGCCTTGCAATGCCGAAGACAACACTGCGCGCCGGACTCATCGTCATTGAAGCCTGGTTGAGGGGCTACTGAGAGAGTCCTGGATTAGGGGGTCTCCGGACAGCCGGACTATATCCTTTGGCCGGACTGTTGGACTATTAAGATAGAAGATTGAAGACTTCGTCTCGTGTCCGGATGGGACTCTACATGGCGTGGAAGGCAAGCTAGGCAATACAGATATGTATATCTTCTCCTTTGTAACCGACCTTGTGTAACCCTAGCCTCCTCCGGTGTCTATATAAACCGGAGGGTTTAGTCCATAGGACAACATACAATCATACCATAGGCTAGCTTCTAGGGTTTAACCTCTTTGATCTCGTGGTAGATCAACTCTTGTAATATTCATATCATCAAGAACAATCAAGCAGGACGTAGGGTATTACCTCCATCAAGAGGGCCCGACCCTGGGTAAACATCGTGTCCCCTGCCTCCTGTTACCATCCCCCTTAGACGCACAGCTCGGGACCCCTTACCCGAGATCCGGCGGTTTTGACACCGACAGTGTGTATCTGTGGAGGGGGGTACCGCACACAGCTAAAACAATTGTCAACTTGTGTGTTTATGGGGTGCCCCCCTCCCCCGTATATAAAGGAGGGGAGGAGGGGGCCGGCCGGCCTCATGGTGCGCCCCCAAGGGGGGATTCCTACTCCTACTAGGAGTAGGTTTCCTCCCTTTCCTAGTCCTAATAGGAGGGGGAAGAAAGGGGAAGAGGAGAAGAAGGAAAGGGGGGCCGGCCCCCTTCCCAATTCGGATTGGGCCTGGGGGGCGCACCCCCACCTGTTGGCCGCCTCCTCTCTCTTCCACTAAACTAAAGCCCATGTAGTCCCATTAAGCCCCCAGGGGTTTCGGTAACCCCCCCGGTACTCCGGTATATGCCCGAACTCATCCGAAACCATTCCGGTGTCCAAACATAACCTTCCAATATATCAATCTTCATCTCTCGGCCTTTTCGAGACTCCTCGTCATGTCCGTGGTCACATCCGGGACTCCGAACTACCTTCGGTACATCAAAACACATAAACTCACAGTACAGATCATCATCGAACGTTAAGCGTGCGGACCCTATGGGTTCGAGAACTATGTAGACATGACCGAGACTCATCTCCGGTCAATAACCAATAGTGGAACCTTGATGCCCATATTGGTTCCTACATATTCTACGAAGATCTTTATCGGTCAAACCGCATAACAACATATGTTGTTCCCTTTGTCATCAGTATGTTACTTTGCCCAAGATTCGATCGTCGGTATCATCTTACCTAGTTCAATCTTGTTACCGACAAATCTGTTTACTCGTTCCGTAATGCAACATCCCATAACTAACTCATTAGTCACATTGCTTGCAAGGCTGATAGTGATGTGCATTACCGAGAGGGCCTAGAGATACCTCTCCGATAATCGGAGTGACAAATCCTAATCTCGATCTATGCCAACTCAACAAACACCATCGGAGACACATGTAGAGCATTTTTATAATCACCCAGTGACGTTGTGACGTTTGATAGCACACTAAGTGTTCTCCGGTATTCGGGAGTTGCATAATCTCATAGACATAGGAACATGTATAAGTTATGGATAAAGCAATAGCAATAAACTAAAGGATCATAATGCTAAGCTAACGGATGGGTCAAGTCAACCACATCATTCTCTAATGATGTGATCCCGTTCATCAAATGACAACTCGTGTCTATGGCTAGGAAACTTAACCATCTTGGATTAGCGAGCTAGTCAAGTAGAGGCATACTAGTGACACTCTGTTTGTCTATGTATTCACATATGTACTAAGTTTCCGGTTAATACAATTCTAGCATAAATAATAAACATTTATCATGATATAAGGAAATATAAATAACAAGTTTATTATTTCCTCTAGGGCATATTTCCTTCACTAGCGTACTCCACCTCTGCCTCCTCCGCGGCCGTAGCCTCGGTTGTAGCGCTCGGGGCGCCGACGAAAGCTCCCGTCGCGGATAGCCATGAGTTCTTGACGGTCGTTGGTGTTGTGGCTATGTACGTTGTGGAAGGCGCAGAACAGGCGGCCGCCCTTGGATGACTCAGGGCGGTCGCAACCACGCTTCATCTCTGGTGCAGCCGCGAGCATGGCCGTTCCCTTGGGCTTCACGTCCTTGGTTTTGGCCTTCTTGTCTTCTGGGTCGGCAGTTGGAAGCTCAAGGAGGGACAAGCATCCCTCCTCAGCTCTCGCACACTTGGTCGCCATGTTGAATATCTCCAGAGTCGTGCACAGGTCCTCGTGTATGCGAGCTCTTCCTTCATCTTGACATCGCTGACGCTATCCGAGAATGACGAGATGATGGCCTCGTTCATTTCATTGGGAATCTTGAGCCGAACGCTGTTGAAGCGTTGGATGTACTTCTGCAGGGTTTCCCCTGGCTTCTGCTTGATTCGCCGTAGCTCACCCACGGCAGGCGGGCGATCGCGATTGCCCTGGTAGTTGGCGACGAAACGCTCACGCATCTCACCCTAGGAGGAGATTGATCATGTGGGAAGGTTCATGAGCCATGGGAAACCAGTTTGCCATGACCTTCTCGTCACCGCTGGCCGCCTCGATGCTCAACTCGTAGAGCTGCAAGAACTCAAAAGGGTTAGGGGTGCTGTCATAGAGCGGAGCCAGGTCGGGCTTGAACTTGCCGGGCCAGAAAATGTTGTGCAGCTTTGGGGTGAAGGTGCGGCATCCCGCTGTGCTCACTGGAGCCCGTCATGGAGGTGGAGCCTAGTCTTGGTATCCACACGACGCCGCCGCAGGCGGCGCGCGGTCTTGACATGGTGGTGCTGCGAGTGCAGGAGCATCTTCTTGTAGCCGCGGGATTTCCCGATAGCTTCCTTCTTCATGCACGGGGCGGCCTGCGCGGTTGGTCACGCCGCGGGGCCGCGTGTCTTGGTGCGAGGGAGACATCTTGATGTGGAGGTGGTGGAGGTGCTCCATGGGCTATGTCGCCCACAGCAGGAGGCGGAGAAGGTAGCGAGAGGGACGGTGCAAGAGAGCCGCCAGCGGTGCTGACGAGCTTGGTGATGCGGTCCAGCCAATCGTCGTAGAGGTCGTCGATGGGGCGGTAGCGCAGGAGCTCACGCGCCATGAGCAGTGCAGCCTGCACATCCGCGGGCCTGCGGCGAGCGTGGGACGATGAGCTGGCCGGAGTCAACGACGGGGTGGCGGTGCGTGTGTCCCGTCGCATGGAGGGGTGCAACAATGAGGCTTGCTGCTCGTTCCCCGCCAGGCCGGTGGCGACGTTGGCAGCAGGTGATGGAGAGCGATGGGGAGGCCCGCCGACGGGCACCATCTGGTCGACACGAGCATTGAGAGCGGCTCGGCGCTCAGCACGGGCTCGACAAGCGTCAGCAATGGAAGCGGTGGAGCAGTGGGGCGTCGATTAGCGGAAGAGAGGTTTCAACGCACCCCTACCTAGCACGTCAAATGTCGGATTACGGGTTCCAGCAAACCCTTTAGAGGGTCGAACTCTGGGGTGCGCACGAAGAAAACTCTCTCCCGAGCTCGCTCGCTCAACGATTGCACGGCCTAGCTCGACGAACCCAAAGAACAAGAGACAGAGGGGTTTATACTGGTTTGGGACACCTCATGGTGTAATACCCTACTTCAGTGTGTGGTGGATTGCCTCGGGGGGCTGAGGATGAACTAATACAGTGGATGAACAGCCTCAGGAGTTGAGGTGTTCTTGAGCTCGATGAGCTGGTGAGTGTGAGGGTGGCCTCAATGATACGTCTCCCTCCTTTTTTGCTCCTACGGTGGTGGCTAGGTCCTATTTATAGTGGCATTGGTCCTCTTCCTCAATGTTTAGGCGGGACAACTAGTACAAGCTATACTGACAAAAGTAGTCTTCGCCTGCCAATGGCTCTGGTGGTGATGGTGTTGTGGGCTCCGCGATGACCTCCGTCCTGCCGTCATGATGGTCTTGGTCTTGTTCCACCGATATGGAAACCTTTGCCTGATGCCTCAGGACTCCTCGCCCGTACTTTGCCTGATGGATTTGGTGGAAAGATGATTTGAGTGGAAAGCAACGTGAGGAAGGCTAGAGATCAAGATTTATGTGGTTGGAGTGGAATATCTTGACCTCAACACAAGTGTAGGTGGTTCTCTCTCAGAAAATGTATGTTGGAAGTGTAGGCATGTTCTGATGGCTCTCTCCACGAATAAAGAGTGGGTGGAGGGGTATAAATAGCCTCCACACAAAATCTAACCGTTACACACAAATCACCAAACTCGGTGGGACCGACATGTCAACTCAGTGGGACCGATTTTGTTTGGGTTAGGGCATAACATAATCTTGGTGAGACCAATTACACAAACTCGGTGAGACCGATTTTGGTAATGGACTAACAGAGAGTTGGTCAGGCAAACTCGGTGGGACCGATTCGCTCATCTCGGTTGGACCGAAACGTTACGAAAGGGAAACAGAGAGTTTGCATTGCAATCTCGGTGGGACCGATCACTCATCTCGGTTTGACCGAAACGTTACGAAGGGAAACAAAGATATTACAATCCCATCTCGGTGAGACCGAGATCCCTATCGGTGAGACCGAAAAGACTAGGGTTTCTGGCAGTGGCTATGTCAACTGAACTCAGTGGCGCCGAATAGAAAGTTTTGGTGGGGCCGAGTTTGACTTTTGGTTTGGGACATATGTCGATGTGAGAAAGTAGTTGAGGACTTTGGAGCATATCACTAAGCACTTTGCGCAAGCAAGCCATTAGGCAACACCTCATCCCCTCTAAATAGTATTGGCTTTTCCTATGGACTCAATGTGATCCTGGATCACTTAAAATGAAAATATGTAGAGTCCTGAGCTTTGAGCTTGAGCCAATTCTTTGTCCTTAGAATTTTGAGGGATCCACTTTTGTCATCCATGCCATGCCAATCATTGAGCTTTCCTAAAATGTTTATCTTTAAGTAGCATTAGCTCAATGAGTTATATGTTGTTAGGAATTACCAAAACCACCCAGGGATAGTTGCACTTTGAATCTCCCCCTTTTTGGTAGTTGATGACAACATATAGATCAAAGCTTCGACCAATGATAAGTAAGATTGAAAAAAACATTGTCACTTTGAGAAGTATGTGATAAGAAAGAGCTCCCCCTAAATTTGTGCATTATTTAAAATTTGCTTTCGAATGCAAATGCACAATCGATTAGGATCATGGGTTAATCTTCCATCTCACATATATCTTGGTGGAGAGCTCAAAATGATAGAGATTAAAATCATGCACTCATCACCAAGCTAGTGAATGATCATATAAGGATATAAGAGATGATATCATCCAACAAGCATTAAGGGTAGCATATGATCAAACACATGATCAAACAAGTATCTCACAAGGACATAATAAAGTATCTCACACAAGCACTCAATAAAGAAGTTCGACCAAAATAGCAAGAGAGATAAAAAGAACAACACTCTCTCTCAAAGCCTATGATCTATACATTTTTCTCCCCCTTTGGCAATAAGTTACCAAAAAGTTAAAAAATGCATAGTGCTAAACGACTCTCAGGATTGATCTTCGGGAGGTGGTGTAGGGAGAACTCCAAGGACGAAGGCTTCCGATGAAGTAGTTGGAGCTGATGGAGTGGCTGCTGGAGGTGGCACTGGACCTGTGGCTGCTGGTGCTGACACTGAAGCTCGAGTATCTGTGACTGGTACTACAACAGACCTCTGGCTTCGGGGCACTCTAGAGAAAGCATTTGTAGTTGACTTGCTCTTCTTCTCCTCCACTTCCTCCTGAAGCTGCTCGACTGCTGACTAAATCTCAGTTACTTTGACATCAAGATCATAGAATTTCTGCTCAACGATCATCTCCAAGCTCTCCTGGTTTTAGGTCAGGGTGGCCAAGCCCTTCTCAATCCTCAAGGTTGATTGGATCAGATATCCAAGCTGATCTTGCTTGGTCTTCAAGAAAACCTGAGATGCCTCCTCAACACTTGGCATCTTTGCAGCTTTGCCTGCACTCGCTTTTTCTCTCTTCTCATGTTCTTGAGCTGAAGATGGTTCATTTACATCCATGACAACAGTGTTGTCTTCAAATTCAGGATAGATGGGCAGGTGCTCCTTATCCAAAAGATATTTGGCTGTGCCCATCTTTGAGTTGATGAGCTCCTGAATTTGTGGGGCATACCCACAACTCCTCTTCTGATCAGTTACTGTCCTTTTGATTGTCTCCACAATCAGACTCATGACTTTGAATTTTTGAGACACATCAAACAAATGTAGCAAGTTGATGGCATGTCCTCTGATCATCTTGTGATCACCTAACTTGGGTAGCAATGTGTGTATCCAATTTATAGTAGGCAGATCAGACAACAAGGAGTGGACAGATCCAAACTTGTGAGTATCCAAAGCAGCATCTGGGATCTCTTTGTACATGTTGGCCATGGTGTTGTGGTCTTTCTTCTTCTCAGCATAAACATCCAAGTCATCTTCATGCTCTGCAGGGGCATTGATCAGCTTAGCCCATTCATCATCTATGGACTGGTACCTGGTACCCTCAAACATCGAAACTATCCTCCCATCTGGATAGAAGTGGGCAGTGGAGTAGAACTGCATGATCAACTCATCATTCAACTTGGTGAGCTTCTGGGCCACAAAGGTATCAACTCCACATGCCTTGAAGCTGTCATATACACCTGGATAGTGATCTTCATTCTCCTTGATGTACTCCCAGTCAACCCATCTCATGTCACACACAATGGGCTTCTTGTCAAGCAGGATTGTCTCATAAAAGTCTTGTTGTTCCTTGGTGTGAAATCTGTAGTCCACAAAAGTCCTCCTCCTGACAGCATATGGATCCGACTGTCTCCATAACCTCAGTCCTACATCCTTCCTGATTTTCATGTTTTCTGCCATAAGGTGTGTATCATTTTGGTCAGTGGTCTTGGGCTTCAGCTTCCTCAACACAACCGAGTCATCTTCTTCTTCTTCAGCAACTTCAGGCACTGGGGCGTTGTTTTTCTCCTCAGCAGGAATGTTTCTAATGCTTCTCTTGGGTTTAGGCTTATGAGCTGGAGCAGTAGCCTTGGGAGCAGTTTTGGGTTTAGATGGAGTAGCCCCTGATCTGATTGCATATCCAATGAGCTTTTGTGCTTTAGGTGCTGGTGCATCATCCTCTTCCTCTTCATCTGAGCCTCTCATTATTAATGATCTGCCAAGCACTCTGGCAGTGGTCTTCTTGACCCTTTCCTTCCTTTTCTTCCCTTCTCCAACCGCCTCTTCAGTTGGCTGGGAGGTTTCAGCAGTGGATGCTGTGGCCTTAGACATTGGAACTCTCTTTGCTGGTGCCTTCTTATGCATCCCTGGCTTAATTGTGGCAGTTGAGCCATACTCCTTTTTTAGCACCCTTTTCCTTGAAGTGGCCTCATCCTCAATAGCCACATAATCTTCATCCTATGAATCAGAAGTTTTCTTTTTCCTTGATCTGGTTGTTGCTTAGGTAAGTTGCTTGGAGTACTCCTACTTCCATCATAAGAAGAGCTGGAGGGACTAGTGCCCTCACTCATCTGGACCTGTTCTTTAGATTTGTTCTGGCTGTCACTTTGATCAGACATCTTGCAGGCAAACTGTCAGCAGACCCTGTGAATAGGTTGTAGATGAGGTAGAGAAGATGAGCATCACAAAGTACAAGAGTTTTGCAAAACAATTGAGTCAAAAAGTTTAGTTTTAGTTCTCTATAGAAGTGATCTTGGAGCTACTGAATTGAAAAACTCGGTGATACCAAAGCAACACTTGGAACCTAAACTAGTGAACTCGGTAGGGCCGAGTCACGTTCGGTGGCACCGAGATTGCTAGGGTTTCACAGAATCTTGAACTCGGTCACACCGAATTGCGTGTTTCGGTCAGACCGAAGAGCGCATGTGCAATGGCCAAGGTTGAATTGGTGAGACCGATTTCTACAGTTCGGTCGGTCCGAGATGAGTTCTGCGGAGAGCTAACCCTAAAATTTTCAAATCAATCTAGACCTAAGGAAGTTTTAGCTGGATGGATGAATGTCAATCGTGGCAGGAAACATGGCATTGTCCTTGTGCTAGGAATCGGAGTGAAAAAGACATCACAAGGAATCGAACACTTACCCTAATGCGGCGAGTGTTTGCTACGATGGCAACGGCAGCGCAGATTGCCATTAATGGCGGCGGAGACCAGCAGCGGGAGGTCGCTGGCAGTGAGAAGACGATTCGGAGACCCGAAGAGGTAGAGTAGGTTATGCGCGGACGAAGGGTTTCGGGAAGTTTTCCAAAACTTGGCCCGATAGTATATATAACCTGACCCTATCGGTGTGACCGAGTGGAACAACTCGGTTGCACTGAGATGTAAAACTGCAGGCAGTTACTGCAACTCGGTGTGATCGAAAGTTTCTAATCGGTTGCACTGAGATTGAAAACCTAGATCAACTAAGTGATCTCGGTAGGACCAAAAAGGATGAATCGGTCAGACCGAAATGCACAAAGAGGTTTTCGAAGTTTAAGTCTATGACGAATCGGGAACTCCGAGTGCTCATCACACAGAGTGGTTCAAATCTGACTTGATCAAACTTTGTGATGTAGCATGAATAGAGTTTGAGACGAGAAAAGCATAGATAGCTAGAGGGAGTTATTAGGCATTCTTGTCCGTCCATTTGGCAAAAGAGAAAAAAATCAAAGCAACAAATGGATGTCCTCGACTGAGAAAAATATGCATTCAACATGCTCACACAATTAAAATGGCAAATGAAATATGTGACGAAGCATGCACAGACACTCTAGCATCTATCAAGGATTTGGCGATGACTAGGTCATCTATATATGAGTATATTGACTTAGGAGTCAAATGAGAACATTTGATTATAGGTCATACTCATCGTTTAAGCACAAGTGGGGTTACCACTTTTACATAGAGCATTGTCGTACTCACACCATTAGAGTTGCTTTAACTCAATTGATTAGAGTAAAGCTCCCCCTATATGTGATATCCCCCCTAAGAGGTATCAACTAACCTTGGGTGTTCTCGATGATGACTTCATGTAGGTGTTGAAGATGTGGATGCTCAATGTTGATGTAGACCATTCAGAGCAATCCTTTGGAGTGAGTTGCACTTTCAATACCTACATGGGTTAGTCCCACAAGGAACAAACAAGGATATCCCTAGACATAGAGTGATGTGTACACAAGATGATGTCGATGGAAGCATTAGGTTACCTTGTCTCTTGTCTTACCAACAAGAGGGTTTGTGACTCCTTGAACTAGTGCAAGATATGACAGTTGTTTGCACTTGTCCTTGCCAAAATGATAAGAGTGAAGTAGGTTGGCGGAGTCATCCTCAAGAACTCTCTAGTTCTTGTTCTTCGGGATCCACACCATCTTGATGGGAATCCTTAGGCTTGTAGTCATACTTGAAGTAGAACTTTATGTATTCTTGGGAATCCATTTGACCAAGACCTTGGGTGCTTCCTCGAATGCACCAATCTCCTCTTGAAGCTTGTCCTTGTCTTTTTGCTTGTGGTCCTGTGGTGGAAGATCATCTTGAGATTGTGTTCCTTTGAAAGAAGTAGGATCATACTTCTCTTGTTGAGGAACAAACTTCGTCTTGGGGTATTGATCTTCTTCCCACTCAACTCCATTGGCATTGAACTTTCGTTAAAAACCAACACCTTGATTCTTCCGGTGTCTTCCTTGCTTGCGTACAATTTCCTCAAATTGCTTACTTCCGGCGAGGCTCTTGTAAACACCTTTCTCTATAATTCCCTTCAATAAGCTATTTTCTTTCTCAAGTGTAACTTGGCTAATAGAATCATTAGTGGAATCAAGAGAGCTACTAGAAGCAACAACATTGGATTTAGCATGATTGTTGTTACTACTAGATGAAGAATCTTTCTTGTTCTTGTTGCTAGATTTAACTTGTGGCATGTAAGTAGACAAGAGTAAACGCTGGGCAATGTAAGAAGAACTTTTCTTGCGAAGATCATCATTGATTTCCTTTAAAAACTCATGTTCTTGCTCAAGGTTGAGCTTTTCAAAGCGTAGCTTATCATGAGTCTTTAAAAGTTCTCGATGATCTTCAAAGGTAGTTTCATGACCTAACTTAAGAGTGTTTAGTTCTTTAGTTAGACGCTCAATCTCCTTCTTATCATCTTCATTCTTTTTATCTTGATTATTATGATTAATAGCAAGCTCATCATAGTTTTCATAACTAGAGTTGTCAACAAGTAAATCATCATCTCCTAGCAAATCATCTTCATCACTATTGAAATCAACATACTCGGGGTGTGTTACCTTTGGACCTTTAGCCATGAAGCATCTCCCAATTCCTTCATTTGGTGAGTCAAATATGTCGTAGGAGTTGGTTATCACAAGTGCTAGTCCGGCAACACCTTCATCTTGAGTATATTCAGAGTTAGAGTGATAACTTCTTTCGGAGTGATTGTCGGAGTTGGAACCGGATACCCATTCACCAACATGAGCTTGATGTCTTCTTTTTGTGTAGCTCCTTGATGACTTGTCCTTCATTTCCAAGTCCTTGCTTCTCCGAGAGGGTCTTCGTTCATAAAGATCATATCTACTCCTTCTCTCTCTTGATGGTCATTCTTCTCTTCTACTCCTTCTTTTGGGAGAATCTTCTCTTCTTTTGTAGGGGGGCGTACATTCATTGGAGTAGTGTTCGGGTCTTCCACAATTGTAGCAATTACGCTCATGACTAGAAGATCTTTTGTCATTGTAGGACCTTGACTTGGAACTTCTTTCCTTGCTTCTACTCTTGTAGAACTTGTTGAAGTTCTTCACCATTAGACTCAATTCTTCATTGAAGGTTTGCTTCTCACTTGATGATGTGGGAGCATCGCACGAGGCTTTGTAAGCACCACTTGACTTGTTGTGAAGCTCTTCCTTCTTGTCGGTGTGAAAACCGATGGATCTCGGGTAGGGGGTCCCAAACTGTGCGTCTAAGCCGGATGGTAACAAGAAGCAGGGGACACGATGTTTACCCAGGTTCGGGCCCTCTTGATGGAGGTAATACCCTATGTCCTGCTTGATTGTTCTTGATGATATGAGTATTACAAGAGTTGATTTACCATGAGATCAAAGAGGCTAATCCCTAGAAGCTAGCCTATGGTATGATTGTATGTTGTCCTACGGACTAAAACCCTCCGGTTTATATAGACACTGGAGGGGGCTAGGGTTACACAAGGTCGGTTACCAAGGAGGAGATATACATATCTGTATTGCCTAGATAGCCTTCCACGCCAAGTAGAGTCCCATCCGAACATGGGACAAAGTCTTCAATCTTGTATCTTCATAGTCCAACAGTGTAACACCCTCGATGCGACTATATCTCCCACGTGTCGAGGCACGACTTAGAGGCATAATCGCATTGAAGGCATATGTCGCAAGTGAGGTAATCTTCACACAACCCATGTAATATAATAAGGGAAAGAGATTACATAGTTGGCTTACAATTGCCACTTCACACAATTACATGAATAAAGCATTACAACAACCAAATACAATCAGGGTCCGATTACGGAACCAAAATAAAAGAAGAACCTAAAAAGCGACAAAGGTCCCCGATCGACCCCAACTGGGCTCCACTACGGATCAACTAGAACGAAACACCACAAAGGACAAGATCTTCATCGAGCTCCTCCCGAGCTTGGTTGCGTCATCTGCAAGGACTCATTGGCACCTGCAAACTGGTTTTGGAAGTATCTGTGAGCCATAGGGACTCAGCAATCTCGCACCCTTGCGATCAAGACTATTTAAGCTTATGGGTAAGGTAAAAGGTATGAGGTGGAGCTGCAGCAAGCGACTAGCATATATGGTGGCTAACATACGCAAATGAGAGCGAGAAGAGAAGGCAAAGCACGGTCGATGAAACTATAATCAAGAAGTGATCCTAAACAACCTACGTCAAACATAACTCCAACACCGTGTTCACTTCCCGGACTCCGCCGGAAAGAGACCATCACGGTTACACACGCGATTGATTCATTTTAATGAAGTTAAGGTTCAAGTTATCTACAACCGGACATTAACAAATTCCCATCTGCCCATAACTGCGGGCACGGCTTTCGAAAGTTCAAATCCCTGCAGGGGTGTCCCAACTTAGCCCATCACAAGCTCTCACGGTCAACGAAGGAATAGACCTCCTCCCGAGACATTCCGATCAGACTCGATATCCCGGTACTACAAGACATCCTCGACAATGGTAAAACAAGTCCAGCAAGACCACCTGCTGTGCCGACAAATCCCAATAGGAGCTGCACATATCTCGTTCTCAGGGCACACCGGATAAGCTAAGCATACAGGAGCCGACGTAACCCAAGTTGCCAAGGGATGGCCCTGCACGGTGCTCTGGGTTGGACCAACACTCAGAGGAGCACTGGCCCGGGGGGTTAAAATAAATATGACCCTTGGGCTGGCCTAACCCAAGGGAAAAAGAGGCTAGGTGGCAAATGGTAAAACCAAGGTTGGGCCTTGCTGGAGGAGTTTTATTCAAAGCGAACTGTCAAGGGGTTCCCATTATAACCCAACCGCGTAAGGAACGCAAAATCCGGGAACATAACACCGATATGACGGAAACTAGGGCGGCAAGAGTGGAACAAAACACTAGGCATAAGTCCGAGCCTTCCACCCTTTACCAAGTATATAGATGCATTAAGATAACATGGCAATATAATGATATCCCAACAAGTAAATAAAAGAAGTTCCAACAAGGAACGGCCTCCAATCTTCACCTGCAACTAGCAACACTATAAGAGGGGCTGAGAAAAACGGTAACATAGCCAATGAACGGTTTGCTAGGACATGGTGGGTTAGGGGTTTGACATGGCAATTTGGGAGGCTGACAAGCAAAAGGTAGGCATCGTAGCATTGGCATAGCAAAAGAGCGAGCAAAATAGCATAGTAAAGATAGTAGTGATTTCGAGGGTACGATCATCTTGCCTGAAATCCCGCAAGGAAGAAGAACGAGTCCAAGAAGAAGAGAAATGGACATAGTCGAACAAATCCTCACAGTCACGACGTTATCGGAAACAACCCGAAGAAGCAACACCGGAAAGAAGCAAACAACATAGTAAACAACCAACACACGAACATGGCACGATGCGCAAACAAGTATGATGCATGTCCGGTTTAATGATAGATGGCATGGCATGGCAAAGTGCACAAACAATCCTACAGATTAAGTGGAGCTCAATATGCAACTCCGTTGCATATTGACGAAACACCACATGACTTATTTAGTTCTCTCTCGTTTATGTACCCAACAAGATTAAATGTTGTTAGCATGGCAAGAGGTGAAGCATGATGAAACTATATAATCTAGGCAAGTTTAAATGAGGCCGGAACAACAAACAACAATTCCGGAAAATCCTCATATGCAAAATTTAAGGTTTGGTACTGATCTGCCCTAAACACAATTTTTAGAGTTGTTAAACATGCAAAATAAGGTCACCATGATAAACTAGGCATTTTTCTACCCCATTTACATATAAAGATTATTAAATTCGGAGTTACGGTTATTTAGTTATGAATTAAATCATTTTAACATGGCATAGGAGCAACTTTAAACAAACAGAATTTTTAATATTTCAAACATAGATGAAAGTTGGATATTATTAATCTACACAAAATTCTGAGCAAGTTTCATATATAAATCATTTTAATCTGATGCACGGTTAGTGAGTTATTAAATGCATGATCTAGGGGGACTAATCTGCAAAACTGGCAATCTCTGGATAAATCGTTAAATCGCAGATCTGGGAAAAAATGGCTATGGGCCGAAACTACACATGGATCCATAGGGCAAACAAGAGAGGGGGGCGGCTCACCCATGGGCTCGGCCCAGGAAGGAGGGGGAGGCAGGCCGACGCGGGGGCGGGGCGCTGGGCCGGACTCGGGCGCTGGGCCTGGGAGGCCAAGGCGGCCGACGCGCTAGAGCTGGCCTGGTGCGGAGGCTGGGCCGGGCCCACGAGGCGCAGGGCGTCCTCCTCCTCGATCCCGCCTGGATCGAGGGAGGCAGGGGGCGGTGGCGGCGCCAGGAAACTCCGGCGAGGGCGCAGCAACGGCGGGGGCCGGAGAGTGATGGGGAACGCCGGGGACGGCGCGGGGGCTGCCGGATCTGGCCGGAGGTGGCCGGATCCGGGCGATGGCGACGTGGAGATGGCGGATGCGGTGGCTGGCGATGGCGGACGCGGCGACCGGCGATGGAGGCAGCGAGGCGGCGAGAGGAGGTGGGCGGTGGCACTGGGCGGCGATGGTCGTCGGCGGGGAGGTGCTAGGCGATGGGCGAAGAGGCGGCTGGCGATGGAATTCTGCGGTGGCAGCGGGGAGCCTCGGGCCCGGGAGGGCCGGATCTGGGCTGCTCCGGGCCCCGATGAAGTGGGGCGGCGCGGGCGCTGACATGGCGCGCTGCGGTTGATCGAGCGGAGCGGTGGAGCTGAGGTGGCGGGCTCCTATTGGTGGGAGTGAGGTGGCCGGTGAGATGGACACGTCCGGCGTGGCGTGGACGCGTCCGGCGGCGCGAGGGGAGGAGAAGCTAGGGTTTCATCCGCGAATTGATCCGAAATTTCGGGGAGGGGTGCTCTTTTATAGGTAGAGGGAGCTAGGAGAGTCCAAATGAGGTGCGGTTTTCGGCCACGCGATCGTGATCGAATGACCGAGATGATGGAGCAGAGTTAGGTGGGTTTTGGGCCAAATTGGAGAGGTGTTGGGCTGCAACACACACGAGGCCTTCTCGGTCCCTCGGTTAACCGTTGGAGTATCAAGCGAAGTCCAAATGGTACGAAACTTGACAGGCGGTCTACCGGTAGTAAACCAAGGCCGCTTGGCAAGTCTCAGTCCAATCCGGAAATGTTTAATCCCCCCACACAAAAGAAAGCTCGAAATGACCACCGGAGGAGAACGAAGCGCCGGAATGCAAAACGGATAACGGGGAAAATTCTCGGATGCATGAGACGAACACGTATGCAAATGAAATGCGCATGATGACATGATATGTAATGCATGACACGCAAGCAATGACAAGGCAACAACAGTGAATAACTGAATGACACCTGGCACATCGGTCTCGGGGCGTTACAACACTCCACCACTATGAGAGGATCTCGTCCCGAGATCTAGAATGGCACCGTAGGGAAAGCGGAAGAGATAAGAGAAGAGGTAAAACAAATTGCTTCTTTGACAAACGAGTGAAACTGAGAACCTTGAAAGTTTGAAAAAAAGACAGAAAGAAAGCAACGGAGATGAATGAAGTTGAAAAACACTCCGTTAGGGAAAAAGAACAAGGAAGAACAACTTTGGGCAGCACTCCGGTTGAAAAGAGATGCAAGGCTTGATAAGGCGAAAAGAACTTGAACAAAGGGGCACAATACTCCGGTTAAGCAAGATAGGGAAGGAATAAGAGTGATATAATTTGGACAGCACTCCGCCTGTAAATGGAAGGAATTGAACTTGACAAGATGAGAGGATACTTGAAAAGAGGACACAACACTCCGGTTAAAAGGATAGGCATGAAAAGAACATGATCTTAGGCAAACGAGATGATGGGTTGAGAAGAGCAACATCAGTAGACCTCCAGGAGAAAGAATAGAATAAAGATAATTGAGACAAACGAATATAGAAGACAATGACAACTTCTGCTACAAAAGAGCTTGAAAAGGCGTTTTTAGGAGAAGGGTTGAACGGAGTTGTTGTGAAAACCCACATCGAAAAATAATAAACTTGATATGGTCTTAAGGAATACCTCTCAAATTATGAGGTGAAAAACCTGCCACTCACGGGAAAAGAATTGGATTGATAAGAACAAGGAGACGAGAAAGTTATATCACCGGGAGGATAAAAGAAGAACTTGGGTCATCTATGAGCACCATAATAGCAATAATCCTTAGGGAAAGCTTTAGGTGAAATATAACCCAAGGTAACTCCAATGACGAGATTGATGGATTTAAAATACCTCATTCTTAACAACAAGTGAATCATGAAACATGAAATCAAATTATCAAGAATGACATAATACCACCTCAAATGATACGGTAGAAAGAATTGCACTCCGGATTACAGGATGAAGAAAGCATGAGCTCCTCAGAAAAGAATCTCAATGAAAAACTTCTAGACGGAATTAAATCCTTTATGAACCAACATGTAGAATCTTCATGAAGAACTCCGGTAAACAAAAGATAACGAACAGAAAGAGAAGTTGAAAAACACAAGGTGAAACCTTGTAATTATTTAGGTGGATCTCCGTGATGATATAATTGAGAGAACTTGGAACTCCGGGAAAAGAATAGATAAAGCATTTCGAACCCAGAATTTGATATGATGAACCTCCAGAATAAGGAATTAATCACTTGGATGAAACAAGAATAAGAATTATGTTATGCTTATCCTTCACCAATTAAATTGATGACAATCAATAGATTCGACATATTACTTATTCTCGTAGAAAGATTAAGAGAGATATAACATAAACTCAATGGACCACCGGTAGGATTTAACCAACGAATACATTGATATGATAAAGAAGGAATAGAAATCTTGAACGAACCACCGTAAGAATTGAAAATGAACGAAGAGAAGATAAAGAAACACCGGGAAGAATTATGAAATGGACGAAGATGCTTGAGAGAATTTAGATACATGAGAAAGAAGAGATCACGAGCCGATTAAAGATCACTTGAATGAAGCACCGGTTAGATTTGGAGAACGAGAGCTGAAAGCTGGAATGAATACATCTGAATTGATGGATTCCGGATAATCCAACTGAAAAGACTCTTGAATTACTTCGGATGGGTGAAAAGAATTCTCACGATCGAAAACAATTTTTGAGAGGATGGCATTAAGCTAGAATCATGAATCTCTGAGAGAGCGGATAAAATATGGAGGGAAAGCTCTTCTTAGGTCTTCAAAATCTAATAATAACGATGAGAAACAACACCATGAATCATTGAGACACTCCGGAATAAAGAAGAATAGAAAAGTTGAACCAATGATGAAAAGAATTTGGAAGATCTTGGATAAAGACATTTGACTGATGATAAATCATTCTTACATCAAACTTCGAAAAGAAATTTGAGGATAGCTCCGGGAAAATAAGAAGAGTCAGGTAAGATCCTGGGAAAAGACCTGTGGGTTAGGGCCCACTCAAAGAAACATCGTAGAATGATTCAAAAGGAAGAAAGCACCGCTTGAATTAAGTGACTTGAAAGAGATAACATCCTCGAAAGAGTTTGAATGAAAGCAGAGTGGAAATATGAATCTTCTGAGATATCTTTAGCACTCCGGAACAAATGAATAGCGAGAAATGAATGAATATGAGGAGCACCGGCAAGAGAAGGTATTAGAAACGAGGAAACAAAGGATATGATCAACACCAAAGCTTGATTTGAATCCACCGGAGAAGAAAATGAGTGAAGAGTGACGAACATGAGGCTCCATTAGAATCTTCATGAGAATCACCGGACACGAACATTGAAAGAAAAGAATGGAGAGACTTCCATCGATACCATGGATACTTGATTAAGGAATCTGAGTCCTTAAGAAGCATGGGTGGGAGGGAGGGACAACAAAGACAACTTAGGATGGATGAACGAACACCGTTTAGAAAGCTGAGACTGAATCTTGCGGATGTTGAACATGAACGGATCCGCTTGGTGAGAGACACACCGGTTGAAAAGGATTGACATGACAGTCTCGATTATCATGAAGGTTTAGTATTCACATCGGAGTATGAGAACACCACTTAGGGAAGGTCTGGAATCAACATTTGATTTTGAAGCAACTCGAATACCACAACTCAAAACAAAACAAAGGATTGGCTTGCAGAATAAGCCAGAACAAACATATGATAGAGATTTCGTCCGAAGTTTTCGTGGTGGGGCCTACACGGGCTCGATCGTATAGCACCATCATGTACAAGGCAGTGCACATGACATACGAAGCGTCCCCGAGTCAGCATAGCCAAGGACTCTTTAAGACACAACGAGACCACTGTAAAACCGACCATGAATAGGCGGACCACTAGACGTCGAACCCCAATTTCATATCATACATCTGTCGGAAAGATATCCTAAGAGCTACTTGAATTCCCACCTATAAAACTCCCGAAATTTTCCCAGTTATGCAATCAGGTGTTGGGGATACAGGGGAAGCATAATATCTCACCCAAATCTAGCAAATCCTACATCCAGCTGTATCCATCCTTCAACACATAACCAAGAAACCTTCGGAAATCGTCTACCTCAACCTTCGAAAAGCATCCGTTATACAAGTTATGGCAATACTCCCGAACTCCCGCCCCAGTACTGGGTGGCGTCGAGGTTATCTCACCAACGAACTGCATAAAAGAGATTTTCGATGTCGACGTACTAAACTCAGGTATTCCAGAATTGCAACGATAAAATTATGACGACAACACCTCAGAGCTCAACTACCCGGGACACTTCCACTAAACCCCTGACAGGACGCACCAAGACAATGTTCTCATCATAAAACCATCGGAACGATTCCAAGATACCCGCGTGATCCTAAATTTTTTTTAGTGAAATTTGAGAAGAGAAGAGTCAAAACTCTACGTCAGGATGCCTTACCAAAGCGATGAGGAGACTGGGAAGTAAAAAGAATTCCTAGACTCTCCGATATATAATTCCTAAATGACTCAAAACATTTTTTCTAGACACAACTCGGCCGCTAAAAACGATCAAGCAATGGGGCTCCTAAGCTCGGGGAAGCCTCTGATACCAACTTGTAACACCCTCGATGCGACCATATCTCCCACGTGTCGAGGCACGACTTAGAGGCATAATCGCATTGAAGGCATATGTCGCAAGTGAGGTAATCTTCACACAACCCATGTAATATAATAAGGGAAAGAGATTACATAGTTGGCTTACAATCGCCACTTCACACAATTACATGAATAAAGCATTACAACAACCAAATACAATCAGGGTCCGACTACGGAACCAAAATAAAAGAAGAACCTCAAAAGCGACAAAGGTCCCCGATCGACCCCAACTGGGCTCCACTACTGATCAACTAGAACGAAACACCACAAAGGACAAGATCTTCATCGAGCTCCTCCGGAGCTTGGTTGCGTCATCTGCAAGGACTCATCGGAACCTGCAAACTGGTTTTGGAAGTATCTGTGAGCCACAGGGACTCAGCAATCTCGCACCCTTGCGATCAAGACTATTTAAGCTTATGGGTAAGGTAAAAGGTATGAGGTGGAGCTGCAGCAAGCAACTAGCATATATGGTGGCTAACATATGCAAATGAGAGCGAGAAGAGAAGGCAAAGCACGGTCGATGAAACTATGATCAAGAAGTGATCCTAAACAACCTACGTCAAACATAACTCCAACACCGTGTTCACTTCCCGGACTCCGCCGGAAAGAGACCATCATGGTTACACACGCGATTGATTCGTTTTAATGAAGTTAAGGTTCAAGTTATCTACAACTAGACATTAACAAATTTCCATCTGCCCATAACCGTGGGCACGGCTTTCGAAAGTTCAAATCCCTGCAGGGGTGTCCCAACTTAGCTCATCACAAGCTCTCACGGTCAACGAAGGAATAGACCTCCTCCCGAGACATTCCAATCAGACTCGGTATCCCGGTACTACAAGACATCCTCGACAATGGTAAAACAAGTCCAGCAAGACCACCCGCTGTGCCAACAAATCCCGATAGGAGCTGCACATATCTCGTTCTCAGGGCACACCAGATAAGCTAAGCGTACAGGAGCCGACGTAACCCAAGTTGCCAAGGGATGGCCCTGCACGATGCTTTGGGTTGGACCAACACTCAGAGGAGCACTGGCCCGGGGGGTTAAAATAAAGATGACCCTTTGGCTGGCCTAACCCAAGGGAAAAAGAGGCTAGGTGGCAAATGGTAAAACCAAGGTTGGGCCTTGCTGGAGGAGTTTTATTCAAAGCGAACTGTCAAGGGGTTCCCATTATAACCCAACCGCGTAAGGAACGCAAAATCCGGGAACATAACACCGATATGACGGAAACTAGGGCGGAAAGAGTGGAACAAAACACTAGGCATAAGGCCGAGCCTTCCACCCTTTACCAAGTATATAGATGCATTAAGATAACATGGCAATATAATGATATCCGAACAAGTAAATAAAAGATGTTCCAACAAGGAACGGCCTCCAATCTTCACCTGCAACTAGCAACACTATAAGAGGGGCTGAGCAAAGCGGTAACATAGCCAATCAACGGTTTGCTAGGACATGGTGGGTTAGGGGTTTGACATGGCAATTTGGGAGGCTGACAATCAAAAGGTAGGCATCATAGCATTGGCATAGCAAAAGAGCGAGCAAACTAGCATAGTAAAGATAGTTGTGATTTCGAGGGTATGATCATCTGGTGCGGAGGCTGGGCCGGGCCCACGAGGCGCAGGGCGTCCTCCTCCTCGATCCCGCCTGGATCGAGGGAGGCAGGGGGGCGGCGGCGGCGCCAGGAAACTCGGGCGAGGGCGCAGCAACGGCGGGGGCCGGAGAGTGATGGGGAACGCCGGGGACGGCGCGGGGGCTGCCGGATCTGGCCGGAGGTGGCCGGATCCGGGCGATGGCGACGTGGAGATGGCGGATGCGGTGGCTGGCGATGGCGGATGCGGCGACCGGCGATGGAGGCAGCGAGGCGGCGAGAGGAGGCGGGTGGTGGCGCTGGGCGGCGATGGTCGTCGGCGGGGAGGCGCTAGGCGACGGGCGAAGAGGCGGCTGGCGATGGAATTCTGCGGTGGCGGCGGGGAGCCTCGGGCCCGGGAGGGCCGGATCTGGGCTGCTCCGGGCCCCGACGAAGTGGGGCGGCGCAGGCGCTGACATGGCGCGCTGTGGTTGGTCGAGCGGAGCGGTGGAGCTGAGGGGGCGGGCTCCTATTGGTGGGAGTGAGGTGGCCGGCGAGATGGACACGTCCGGCGCGGCATGGACGCGTGCAGCGGCGCGAGGGGAGGAGAAGCTAGGGTTTCATCCACGAATTGATCTGAAATTTCAGGGAGGGGTGCTCTTTTATAGGTAGAGGGAGCTAGGAGAGTCCAAATGAGGTGCGGTTTTCGGCCACGCGATCGTGATCGAACGACCGAGATGATGGAGCAGAGTTAGGTGGGTTTTGGGCCAAATTGGAGAGGTGTTGGGCTGCAACACACACGAGGCCTTCTCGGTCCCTCGGTTAACCGTTGGAGTTTCAAACGAAGTCCAAATGGTACGAAACTTGACAGGCGGTCTACCGGTAGTAAACCAAGGCCGCTTGCTAAGTCTCGGTCCAATCCGGAAATGTTTAATCCCCACACACAAAAGAAAGCTCGAAATGACCACCGGAGGAGAACGAAGCGCCGGAATGCAAAACGGACAACGGGGAAAATTCTCGGATGCATGAGACGAACATGTATGCAAATGAAATGTGCATGATGACATGATATGTAATGCATGACACGCAAGCAATGACAAGGCAACAATAGCGAATAACTGAACGACACCTGGCACATCGGTCTCGGGGCGTTACAAACAGTCCGGCCAAAGGATATAGTCCGGCTGTCCGGAGACCCCCTAATCCAGGACTCCCTCAGTAGCCCCTGAACAAGGCTTCAATGATGATGAGTACGGCGCGCAGTGTTGTCTTTGGCATTGCAAGGTGGGTTCTTCTCCAAATCTTGAATATCTGTTAAGTAGTGTCCGACCCCATAAATGTTGGACTTCCACGCGTCGAACGAATACGAGGAGCCATGGTGTTTTTACATTTGCCCCCCTAGCCAGGTAAATAAATTGTCTATTAAAGGGACGGGGATTCTTAGATCCAATCCATACCATCCTCCCACGGCGAGAATCCATCGGAGCGCGCTTCGGAAAAATCCACTCCAACACGGCCGACCACCGCAGCTCCTCCTCCCGCCCCTGTAGCCCTCAGCCCGGTGATTGGGAGAGGGGTTCAGTCCCACATAGTCGATTAGTAGAGCTGCAGACTCAGGGATTTCTCCCTCCAACGTATATGGTCCCCGTCCGAGCCGGGCTCGCCACCTATAATGGCGGGGATCAAGCGGAGAACTTCCCCAACCCCTCTAAGGGGGAGCGGGTGTGCCTTGTTCCTTACTTACTAAGGGGACTCGGGTTTCCAATTCATCCATTCCTCCGTGGGCTCCTGGTTTTATGGTCCCCAACTGCATAATTTCACCCCTGCCTCCATATTACACATCACCGGCTATGTTGCCCTTTGCGAGCTATTTCTGGGCTGCGAGGCTCATTTCGAGCTGTGGAAAAGGTTATTTTGCCTTGTGCCCCGCACATAGAAGGGGTCACTTTATCAAGTGGGCGGAGCCGAAATATGGCGCATTGCCAAAACCAGATACCTATCTGGTACTCCAAAGAAGACGTCCGAAGACTGGCCTTCGGAGTGGTTTTATATGGAGGACGTCCCCCTTTCACACCCTGTTCGGCGGGGTCTTCCTGAGTTCAACAATGCTCCTATGAAGAAACACCGAAGCTGGCGCCCATGGAGCCCCCAGGAGGAAGACAACGGAGAGGTCCTTTACCTGATGAACCATATTAAAGCGTTGGCTCAATCAGGATTGACAATAATCGAGGTTATGTCAATATGCATAACGTAAGGGACTGGACTCCGCTGTTGCTTTAGCAAAAATTCTGTTCGAGTTGTTCAAGGGAGAGGAAGTGGAGTTCATCTGTATCAAGCCACGGGATGGATTCTCCATTTACAACCCTCCAAGATAGGTGAGTTATACCTCTTTACTCCCATTCTTCCCGCATTCTTCGTCGTAGGTACTCACCTTGACATTTTACGGCAGGAACTGCGAAAAGTTGTAAGGGAGGTCAACAGCCCATCTCCACAACCAGAGGACCCTGACCGGGCCCTCGGTCCCGGACTCGAAGAGGATCCGGACATATTCGTGGAGCTGATAGATAGACAATTGTATCAATTGAACTGCGATGATGCCATGGTGGCCATAACGGTCGACTATCCCGGACTCCTCCCTACGTCGCACGTAAGAATAACCAAAATCCCAACTCCAAAAATAGGATCCCCTTTTAGACACTTCAACTACCATACACATATGGTGTTTTACATCGAATGCATTCGGGACGCCGTGCCGAACCCGCAGCAACTCGCCAGCAAGAGGCACCGAAGCCGGATAGGCCAAAAAGTAAGACGGTCAGGATGGAGACGCCGGCGTAGAGTGGGCCAAGCTCCATAGGTTGTCCGAACTTGCCATGAGGTCCGTTGTGGATCACCTGTGGCCGGGAGGGCCACGGCCGAATAGCTACTTTAGCTTAGTGCAACAATTCCTTGGTGTTGTGCCACGCATCGATGCTGTAAAGAGATCGGCGTGCATAGAAGGTGCGCGGATGGCCTTTGCCCGTGTCAAGACATACTGGGCGGAGATGGAGGGCCACCACAGTTGCGGCACAGGGTTCGGCCATAGGCCGAGTGGCTGCCGAGCACTACTTTGAAGAAGTTCTTGAAGGTGCTCGTTCGATAGAGGCTCAGTGCTCGAAGAATGTTATGTTCAAGTGACATGTATTCTCATTGTAAAAACAATGTTTTATTGAATTATCAAGGTTGTATTTATAATTTTTCCCAAAAGTACTATGATGCCTCCTGTGCGGCCGTTTATGTATATATGTGTATAACCTGAAAGTTTGCAGTCGTCGCCTTCCGCCCCCACGCATATAATGCGGGGGTGTTCGCAAAAGATGCATATCCACACTTGATCCAACGTCTTGGTCCGTTAAGGAGGTGATAGAACAGCGAACGAGGCAATCAGACTATATTGCTTTAACACTTTCACTTAGCCATAGGAGTTTGACAGTGGGGCTACTATATAGCCCATGGTACTTCTGCGCTCGTCCAAATACGGGTCACGCATGTACATGACCGGGAAACGGCCCTTCGTTAATGCGAAGGAATCCCGAAGATTCTGATGAGTCATCGAGTGGTTGACCAGTCTCTCGCTATATCATGACAGTCAATTTTCGGCTTTCTCTACTGAGGTGCTCATCCGGATGAACCAGGGAACAATCGCAGTAGTTCTCCCAGTGCTACCTTAGCCGATATAATGGAACGTAAGGTACCAAAACGTGGGAGCCAGGCAAACCCAACATTGGACCAAACACATGATTTGGAGCTGATGCATATAGGGCCAAACTCGCGACGTCGAACACTCCCTAAGGTGTTCGGTCTTTGTAACATATACCAGGCTAAACAATGTGTAACACCCTCGATGCGGCTATATCTCCCACGTGTCGAAGCACGACTTAGAGGCATAACCGCATTGAAAGCAATGTCGCAAGTGAGGTAATCTTCACACAACCCATGTAATACATAAGGGAAAGAGATACATAGTTGGCTTACAATCGCCACTTCACACAAATACATGAATAAAGCATTAAAACATCCAAATACAATCAAGGTCCGACTATGGAACCAAAATAAAAGAAGAACCCCAAATGCGACAAAGGTCCCCGATCGACCCCAACTGGGCTCCACTACTGATCAACTAGAACGAAACAACACAAAGGACAAGATCTTCATTGAGCTCCTCCTGAGCTTGGTTGCGTCATCTGCACGGACTCATCGGCACCTGCAAGCTGGTTTTGGAAGTATTTGTGAGCCACAGGGACTCAGAAATCTCGCACCCTCACGATCAAGACTATTTAAGCTTATGGGTAAGGTGAGCTGCAGCAAGCGACTAGCATATATGGTGGCTAACATACGCAAATGAGAGCGAGAAGAGAAGGCAAAGCACGGTCGATAAAAGTATGATCAAGAAGTGATCCCAAAACAACCTACGTCAAGCATAACTCCAACACATTTTCACTTCCCGGACACCGCCGGAAAGAGACCATCACGGTAACACATGCGGTTGATGTATTATAATTAAGGTCAACTTCAGGTTTTCTACACCCAGACATTAACATATTCCCATCTGCCCATAACCGCGGGCATGGCTTTCGAAATTTCAAAACCCTGCAGGGGTGTCCCAACTTAGCCCATGACAAGCTCTCACGGTCAATGAAGGAATAGACCTTCTAGCGGGAAGACCCGATCAGACTTGGAATCCCGGTTACAAGACATTTCGACAATGGTAAAACAAGACCAGCAAAGCCACCCAGATGTGCCGACAAATCCCGATAGGAGCTGCACATATCTCGTTCTCAGGGCACACCGGATGAGCAAGACGTCGGGTAAGCCAACCCAGAGTTGCCCCTGGTAGCCTCGAACATCGCTCAGTTGGACCAACACTTAGAGAAGCACTGGCCCGGGGGGGGGGGGGTTAAAATAAAGATGACCCTTGAGCCGGCCGACTCAAGGGAAAGAAAAGGCTAGGTGGCAAATGGTAAAACCAATGTTGGGCCTTGCTGGAGGAGTTTTATTCAAGGCGAACTGTCAAGGGGTTCCCATTATTACCCATCCGCGTAAGGAACACAAAATCTGGGAACATAACACCAATATGACGGAAACTAGGGCGGCAAGAGTGGAACAAAACACCAGGCATAAGGCCGAGCCTTCCACCCTTTACCAAGTATATAGATGCATTAATTAAAATAAGATATATTGTGATATCCCAACAAGTAAACAATGTTCCAACAAGGAACGATCTCCATGTTCCAACAAGGAACAAACTTCAATCTTCACCTGCAACTAACAACGCTATAAGAGGGGCTGAGCAAAGCGGTAACATAGCCAAACAATGGTTTGCTAGGACAAGGTGGGTTAGAGGCTTGGTTCAACAATATGGGAGGCATGATAAGCAAGTGGTAGGTATCGCAGCATAGGCATAGCAAAAGAGCGAGCAACTAGGAAGCAAAGATAGAAGTGATTTCAAGGGTATGGTCATCTTGCCTGAAATCCCGCAAGGAAGAAGAACGAGTCCATGAAGAAGACAAACGGACGTAGACGAACGGGTCCTCACAAACGTGACGTTATCGGAACCAACCCGAAGAAGCAACACCGGAAAGAAGCACACAACATAGTAAACAACCAATACATGAACATGGGATGATGCACAACCAAGTATGATGCATGTTCGGTTTAATGAAGCATGGCATGGCAAAGTGCACAAACAAAACTACAAGTTACATGGAGCCCAATATGCATCAGGATGCATATTGGCGGCACACCACATCAATTATTTAGTTCTCTCTTGGTTATGTACCCAACAAGATTAAATGTTGTTAGCATGGCAAGAGAGTGAAGCAAAGTAAAACTACCTATCTAGTCAAGTTTAAATGAGGCCGGAAACAACGAACAACAATTCCGGAAACTCCTGATGAGCATATTTTGGTTATGGTACTGTTCTGCCCAAAATCAAATTTTATAGTTGTTAAACATGCAAAGAGATGCCATTTACATATAATGTTTGTTAAGAACCAAGTTACGGTTATTTAGTTATGAAATAAAGCATTTTAGCAAGGCATTAGGCAAAATAATGCAAACATCATTTTAAACATTTTAACATGGCAAGAAAGTTGGATATTATTAAACTAGACAAGTTTCTATACATATTACATATAGAGAACATTTTAATCCGGTGCACGGTTAATTAGTTATTAAATGCATGAACTTGAAGGGCTTTTCTGTAAAACTGCGTTCTCTGGAATAACAGCTAAATTCCCAGATCTGAAAAAAACACAGCAGGCTAAAACTGGGTGGACTGGGCGCTCACCATGGGCCAAGCCTAGTTAGTGAGGGAGGTTGGCGGCGGCCTCACAGGCAGGCCGGCTTTGGCGCGCAGCTGGCCTCACCATGGGCCTCGGCCCAGTACTGTGGAGAGGTGCCAGGAGGCCTTCTGGGTGCGGCTGCTGGGCCGGCTCGCAGGATGCGGCCCAGGCGATGGTCAAAGGGAGCGCGACAGCGGTGTGCTGGGCTTGCTCCTGGTCGTCTCCTCACACGGGCACTCGAACCAGGAAGCGGCGGCGGGGCACGACAGCGGCCACGACGGGTCTTGGTGGAGGGGTCTTGGGGCTCCGGCAGCGCCGGAGACGGCGAAGACGGGCGGATCCAGGAAACGGCGGTGCGGACGAAGCTTAGGGGCGGCTCGACGGGCGTCCATGGCGTGGGACATGGAGAGCTTGGACGCTGGGCTCCGGTGACGCGGAGAAAGGTGAGGGAGGCCGGAGGCTGGCCGACGATGGGTGGATCCGGTGGGTCGGTGCCGGGTCCGGGCAAATGGCAGCACGGAAGGAGGAGCTCTTGGGCGGAGCTGCTTGTGTTTCCCCATGGCGGCTCCTGCAAGGAAAACAGCAAGAGGAAGCGAGATGTGAGAGGAGAAGTATGGGACCGGGAAAGAAAAGGGAATGGAGAGGGAGAGATGGCGCGATGGAGGGTGGAGGCGCACGAGATGTAGTGGAGATCAAGCAAGAGTGGCTGGCGGCGGCATGTTCAAGCGAGGGGGGAGCTCGGGTTGGTCTGGTGTTGAAAACGAGAGGGATTTGGGAGGGGAAGGGTTTGGATCGGGAGGAGATCCCGAGGAGGAGGAGATAGTGGGCTGGCGGCGGCGGAGGATGGGACAAGATCCCTAATTTCTAGGGTTGGACAATATATATATACACCAGGTGGATTAGGTTCGGGGCTACCTCATCCCTACGACCGTAATCGTACGATCGCGAATAAAATAGTTAGGGAGTCCAAATAAGAAAATGGTGATGTTTTGTAGACGTTTGGGGATGATCCGGACACAACAGTGACGACTGCTCAGGTCGGGTTCGGGGGAGTTACGGACGCGCGCGTGAGGAGGGTCGCGGGCTGACGAGAGAGGTTAGGTAGGGCCTGACGGTGAGAAGCGGACTGTGTAGACGGACTAGAGAGGAAAGGGGGAAAACCCGGCAACAGTTTTCGGAGACCGAAAACGTCCGACGTTAGACCGGCTACTATTGCCGCTATATTTATCCGTTGGGGCGTCAAACGGACTCCGAATGCGATGAAACTTGGCAGGCGGTCTACTGACAGCAAAACAACATTGCATGCCAACTTTCAACCCATTCCGAGAACATTTTCCGGCCACTTATAAAATACTATTTCGGACATGCAGCGGGCGCGTGCAAGTGTGGTTGGACTCAGAACGGACAATGGAGAGAACTCGGAGAACCCAGACGAATGCAAGTTTTAAAACATGATGATGCAATGCACATGATGACAAGATAAGATGCAACACGCAAGCAAATGACAAGGCAACAACATCGAATAACTGGCGGACACCGGACACATCGGTCTCGGGGCATTACAACACTCCACCACTACGAGAGGATCTCGTCCCGAGATCTAGAATGGCACCGGAGGAACAAACGGAAGAGAAAAGAGGAGAGGTAAAACTAAGTTGCTTCATTGACAAACGAGTGAAACCAAAGAACCTTGAAAGGTTGAATAACTTGAAAGAAAGAAAAACAACAGAGATGAACAAAGTTGAGAACACTCCGTTAGAAAATAGGAACAAGGAAGAACAAATTCGGACAGCACTCCGGTAGAAAAGAGAAGCAAAACTTGATAAGATGAGAGAACTTGAAAAGAGGGCACGATACTCCAGTTAATTGGACAATCATAAAAAGAACATGATCTTGACAAAACAAGAAGATGGGTTGAAGAGAACAACAACACAATGCCTCCGGAACGAAAAAATAGAAGTTGTATCGACGGAACAAAAGAACGGAGAAGAAAACAACATCTTCTACCTCCAATGAGCTTGAAAAGCATCTTAAAGAGAAGGGTCACACGGAATTGTTGGAACAATCCACAACAAAAAGAATAAACTTGATATGGTCTTATGGAAAACATCTCAAAACTGAGGTGAAATTCTGCCACTAACGGGAAAAATAATTGGGTTGATAAGAACGAGGGGACGAGAAAGTATATCGCACCGGAAAGGATAAATGAAGAACTTGGATCATTTATAAGCACCATAATAACAACCACCCTTAGGGAAGGCTTAAGGTGAAATATAACCCAAGATTACTCCAATGACGAGATTGATGGATTTGAAATATCTCATTCATGACAACATGTGAATCAAGAAACATGAATTCAAATTATCAAGAATGACATAATACCATCTCCAATGATACGGAAGAAAGAATTGCACTCCAGATTACAATATGAAGAAAGCTTGAGCTTCTTAGAAAAGAATCTGGATGAACACTTCGAGAAGGAATTAAATCCTTGATGAATCCATCATGACGAAGCTTCATGAAGAACTCCGGTAACAAAATAAATGATCAAACGGAAGGAAAGAGAGGTCGAAAACACAAGGTGAATCCTTGCAATGATTTGACGGATCTTCGCGATGAAATAATTGAGAGAACTTGGAACTCCGGGAAAGAAAAGATGAACAAAAGAAAATCAAGAATTTGATGAGCCTCCGGAATAAAGAATTAAATTCACTCGATGAAACAAGAATAAGAATTACATTATGCTTATCCTTCACCAATTCAAATTGATGACAACCAATGGAATTGGCAAACAACTTATTCTCGTAGAAAAATATTAAAATAGATATGGCGCAAACTAGAGAAGGTCTTCAACGAACCACCGGTAGAATTGAAACCACAAATGAATTGATACGGAATAGAAATCTTGAACGAACCACCGTAATAATTGGAAATGAACGAAGTAAAGATAAAGAAACATCAGGAAGAATTTATTAAATGAACGAAGATGCTTGAGAGAATTTAGATACATGAGAACGAAGAGATCACGAGCCAATTAAAGATCACTTGAACGAAGCACCGATAAGATTGGAGAATGATAACTGAAAGCTGAGAATGAATAATCTTAGATGATGGGTCTGGAGGAAGGAAAAGAATTTTTCGCGATCAAAACAATTATGAGAGGATGGCCTTGAACTAGAACCACGAATCTCTGAGAGAACGGATAAGATATGGAGGTAAAACTCTTCTTCGGTCTTCAAATCTCCGAGAATGACGACGAGAAACACCACCATGAATTATTTAGAAACTCCGGAAGAATCAAAACGAAGAGGTTGAGACAACGATGAAAAAATTTGACAGATTTTGGAGAAACACATCTGACTGATGGTAAATCATTCTTATGTCAAACCTTGAGATGAATTTGAAAAGCTCCGGGAGAAATAAGAAGAGTCAGGTAAGATCCTGGAAAAAGACCTGTGGGTTAGGGGCCACTCAAAAGAAAACACTGTTGAATGATTTAAAAGATAGATTGCGCCGGTTGAATTAAATGGCTTGAATGAGATAACAACCTCGAAATAGGTAGAACTGATCTTGAAAGACAAGACGAGTCTTTTGAGATATCTTGAGCACTCCGGGACAATAGAATAGCGAGAGATGAACGATTAAGAATTGCACCGGCATGAGAAAGCATTGAAATATGGAAAAGAATATGATCAAACACCGAAAGCTTGAATTGAATCCACGGGAGAAGATAAAAGAACAAGGAATGATAAACTAGAAGTTTCCGTTAGTATCTTCATGAGAATCACCGGATAAGAACATTGAAGGAAAAGAATAGAGAGGCTTCACATCAATAAGAAATCTGAGTCCTTAAAGAAAACAAGGGAGGGAGGGCGGGAAAAACAAAGGCAACTTCGAGATGGATGACACAAACAACTTTGAGAAGAACTGATACTTGATCTAGCGGAAGTTGAAATGATCGGATCCACTTGAAGAGAAAACACATTGGTTGGAAAGGATTGGAAAGACAATCTCGATTAATATGAAGGGGTTTGGTATTCACATAGGAATATGAGAACACCGTTTAGGAACAGGTATGGAATCAACATTTGACTTCGCAGCAACTCGAATACCACAACTCAAAGCAAAACAAAAGATTGGCTTGCAGAATAAGCCGGAACAAACATATGATAGAGATTTCGTCCGAAGTTTTCATGGTGGGGCCTACACGGGCTCGATCGTACAACACCATCATGTACAAGGCATTGCACATGACATACGGAGCGTCCCCGAGTCGGCATAGCCAAGGACTCTTTAAGACACAACGAGACCACTGTAAAACCGACTGTGAATAGGCGGACCACTAGACGTCGAACCCCAATTTCATATCATACATCTGTCGGAAAGATATCCTAAGAGCTACTTGAATTCCCACTTATAGAACTCCCGAAATTTTTCCGGTTATGCAATCAGGTGTTGGGGATACAAGGGAAGCATAATATCTCACCAAAAACTAACAAATCCTACATCCAGCTGTATCCATCCTTCAACACATAACCAACAAACCTTAGGACATCATCTACCTCAACCTTCGAAAAGCATCCATTATAAAATTTATGGCGATACTCCCGAACTCCCACCCCAGTACTGGGTGGCGTCGAGGTTATCTCACCAATGAACTGCATAAAAGAGATTTTTGATGTCGGCGTACTAAACTCAGGTATTCCAGAACTGCAACGATAAAATTGTGACGACAACACCTCAGAGCTCAACTCCTCAGGACACTTCCACAAAACCCCTGACAGGAGGCACCAAGACAATGTTCTCGTCATAAAACCATCGGAACGATTCCAAGATACCCGCGTGATCCTAAAATTTTTTTAGTAAAATTTGAGAAGAGAAGAGTCAAAACTCTACGTCAGGATGCCTTACTAGAGCGATGAGGAGACTGGGGAGTAAAAAAGAATTCCTAAACTCTCCGATATATAATTCCTAGATGACTCAAAACATTTTTCTAGACTCAACTCGTCCGCTAATTCGACCAAGCAATGGGGCTCCTAAGGTCGGGGAAGGCTCTGATACCAACTTGTAATGCCCTCGATGCGGCTATATCTCCCACGTGTCGAAGCACGACTTAGAGGCATAACCGCATTGAAAGCAATGTCGCAAGTGAGGTAATCTTCACACAACCCATGTAATACATAAGGGAAAGAGATACATAGTTGGCTTACAATCGCCACTTCACAAAAATACATGAATAAAGCATTACAACATCCAAATACAATCAAGGTCCGACTACGGAACCAAAATAAAAGAAGAACCCCAAATGCGACAAAGGTCCCCGATCGACCCCAACTGGGCTCCACTACTGATCAACTAGAATGAAACAACACAAAGGACAAGATCTTCATTGAGCTCCTCCTGAGCTTGGTTGCGTCATCTGCACGGACTCATCGGCACCTGCAAGCTGGTTTTGGAAGTATTTGTGAGCCACGGGGACTCAGCAATCTCGCACCGTCGCGATCAAGACTATTTAAGCTTATGGGTAAGGTAAAGGTATGAGGTGGAGCTGCAGCAAGCGACTAGCATATATGGTGGCTAACATACGCAAATGAGAGCGAGAAGAGAAGGCAAAGCACGGTCGATAAAAGTATGATCAAGAAGTGATCCCAAAACAACCTACGTCAAGCATAACTCCAACACCGTGTTCACTTCCCGGACACCGCCGGAAAGAGACCATCACGGTAACACACGCGGTTGATGTATTTTAATTAAGGTCAACTTCAGGTTTTCTACAACCGGACATTAACACATTCCCATCTGCCCATAACCGCGGGCACGGCTTTCGAAAGTTCAAAACCCTGCAGGGGTGTCCCAACTTAGCCCATGACAAGCTCTCACGGTCAACGAAGGAATAGACCTTCTAGCGGGAAGACCCGATCAGACTCGGAATCCCGGTTACAAGACATTTCGACAATGGTAAAACAAGACCAGCAAAGCCACCCAGATGTGCTGAGAAATCCCGATAGGAGCTGCACATATCTCGTTCTCAGGGCACACCGGATGAGCAAGACGTCGGGTAAGCCAACCTAGAGTTGCCCCTGGTAGCCTCGAACATCGCTCAGTTGGACCAACACTTAGAGAAGCACTGGCCCGGGGGGGGGGTGTTAAAATAAAGATGACCCTTGAGCCGGCCGACTCAAGGGAAAGAAAAGGCTAGGTGGCAAATGGTAAAACCAATGTTGGGCCTTGCTGGAGGAGTTTTATTCAAGGCAAACTGTCAAGGGGTTCCCATTATTACCCATCCGCGTAAGGAGCGCAAAATCTGGGAACATAACACCGATATGACGGAAACTAGGGCGGAAAGAGTGGAACAAAACACCAGGCATAAGGCCGAGCCTTCCACCCTTTACCAAGTATATAGATGCATTAATTAAAATAAGATATATTGTGATATCCCAACAAGTAAACAATGTTCCAACAAGGAACGATCTCCATGTTCCAACAAGGAACAAACTTCAATCTTCACCTGCAACTAACAACGCTATAAGAGGGGCTGAGCAAAGCGGAAACATAGCCAAACAATGGTTTGCTAGGACAAGGTGGGTTAGAGGCTTGGTTCAACAATATGGGAGGCATGATAATCAAGTGGTAGGTATCGCAGCATAGGCATAGCAAAAGAGCGAGCAACTAGCAAGCAAAGATAGAAGTGATTTCGAGGGTATGGTCATCTTGCCTGAAATCCCGCAAGGAAGAATAACGAGTCCATGAAGAAGATAAACGGACGTAGACGAACGGGTCCTCACAAACGCGACGTTATCGGAACCAACCCGAAGAAGCAACACCGGAAAGAAGCACACAACATAGTAAACAACCAATACATGAACATGGGATGATGCACAACCAAGTATGATGCATGTCCGGTTTAGTGAAGCATGGCATGGCAAAGTGCACAAACAAAACTACAAGTTACATGGAGCCCAATATGCATCAGGATGCATATTGGCGGAACACCACATCAATTATTTAGTTCTCTCTTGGTTATGTACCCAACAAGATTAAATGTTGTTAGCATGGCAAGAGAGTGAAGCAAAGCAAAACTACCTATCTAGTCAAGTTTAAATGAGGCCGGAAACAACGAACAACAATTCCGGAAACTCCTGATGAGCATATTTTGGTTATGGTACTGTTCTGCCCTAAATCAAATTTTATAGTTGTTAAACATGCAAAGATATGCCACCATGTTAAACTAGGCAAAATTCTACCCCATTTACATATAAAGTTTGTTAAAAACCGAGTTACGGTTATTTAGTTATGAAATAAAGCATTTTAGCAAGGCATTAGGCAAAATAATGCAAACATCATTTTAAACATTTTAACATGGCAAGAAAGTTGGATATTATTAAACTAGACAAGATTCTAGACATATTACATATAGAGAACATTTTAATCCGGTGCACGGTTAATTAGTTATTAAATGCATGAACTTGAAGGGCTTTTCTGTAAAACTGCATTCTCTGGAATAACAGCTAAATTCCCAGATCTGAAAAAAAACACAGCAGGCTAAAACTGGGTGGACTGGGCGCTCACCATGGGCCAAGCCCAGTTAGTGAGGGAGGTTGGCGGAGGCGTCACGGGCAGGCCGGCTTAGGCGCGCAGCTGGCCTCACCATGGGCCTCGGCCCAGTACTGTGGAGAGGTGCCAGGAGGCCTTCTGGGTGCGGCTGCTGGGCAGGCTCGCAGGATGCGGCCCAGGCGATGGTCAAAGGGAGCGAGACAGCGGTGCGCTGGGCTTGCTCCTGGTCGTCTCCTCGCACGGGCACTCGAACCAGGAAGCGGCGGCGGGGCACGACAGCGGCCACGGCGGGTCTTGGCGGAGGGGTCTTGGGGCTTCGGCAGCGCCGAAGACGGGGAAGACGGGCGGATCCAGGAAACGGCGGTGCGGACGAAGCTTAGGGGCAGCTCGACGGGCGTCCATGGAGTGGGACATGGAGAGCTTGGACACTGGGCTCCGGTGACGCGAAGAAAGGCGAGGGAGGCCGGAGGCTGGCCGGGGATGGGTGGATCCGGTGGGTCGGTGCCGGGTCCGGGCAAACGGCAGCAGGGAAGGAGGAGCTCTTGGGCGGAGCTGCTTGTGTTTCCCCAGGGCGGCTCCTGCGAGGAAAACAACAAGAGGAAGCGAGATGTGAGAGGAGAAGTATGGGACCGGGAAAGAAAAGGGAATGGAGAGGGAGAGATGGCGCGACGGAGGGTGGAGGCGCACGGGATGCAGTGGAGATCGAGCAAGAGTGGCTGGCGGCGGCATGTTCAAGCGAGGGAGGAGCTCGGGTTGGTCTGGTGTTGAAAACGAGAGGGATTTGGGAGGGGATGGATTTGGATCGGGAGGAGATCCCGAGGAGGAGGAGATAGTGGGCTGGCGGTGGCGGAGGATGGGACAAGATCCCTAATTTCTAGGGTTGGACAATATATATACACACCAGGTGGATTAGGTTAGGGGCTACCTCATCCCTACGACCGTAATCAGACGGACGCGAATAAAATAGTTAGGGAGTCCAAATAAGAAAACGTTGATGTTTTGTAGACATTTGGGGATGATCCGGACACAACGGTGACGACCGCTCGGGTCGGGTTCGGGGGAGTTACGGACGCGCGCGCGAGGAGGGTCGCGGGATGACGAGAGAGGTTAGGTAGGGCCTGGCGGTGAGAAGCGGACTGTGTAGACGGACTAGAGAGGAAAGAGAGGGAAAACCCGGCAACAGTTTTCGGAGATCGAAAACGTCCGACGTTAGACCGGCTACTATTGCCGCTATATTTATCCGTTGGGGCGTCAAACGGACTCCGAATGCGATGAAACTTGGCAGGCGGTCTACTGACAGCAAAACAACATTGCATGCCAACTTTCAACCCATTCCAAGAACATTTTCCGGTCACTTATAAAATACTATTTCGGACATGCCGCGGGCACGTGCAAGTGTGGTTGGACTCAGAACGGACAATGGAGAGAACTCGGAGAACCCGGACGAATGCAAGTATTAAAACATGATGATGCAATGCACATGATGACATGACACGCGAGCAAATGACAAGGCAACAACATCGAATAACTGGCGGACACCTGGCACATCGGTCTCGGGGCGTTACACAATGCCCTTAATGAGAAACCCCATGTGTCCAGGTACGTGCAAAATTCTGGCGTGGCCACATGCCAATAATGCCATCATCCTTCTCGGTTGTGTGGAGTTATCCGAAGGATGTGAGCAACAAGAGACAGTAAAAAAGGTTTACGCCGGGTCTTAATCTAAAAAGAAACCTTTGGGCGGGTCCCTGCTGCACGTCTGCGCCTATATCTCCGTTGTGCCATGTCCTGGACGAGTGTAGCACAATTGTCATCTGCAAAAGGAAAGAACTTAAGTGAAAGTTGCCATGCCAAAAAGAAGAATTGGTTATGGTCAATGAACTATCAAAATTCAAGAGAAGCCTAGTTGATCCGTGCTGGCCCTGATTACATGCGGGAAGCCCATGGTATCGTTTTATGAGGGTTCGAAAACAAAACTCATGTATATATGATGGAACGTGTCCGTGGTCTTGACGACCTGCCAAATTTTCTGGTTGGTGAGGTCGTCTAGTTAGCGGCTGTTAGAGTCGCCGCGTCCTCTTCCGTATGTAAAAAACGTTCGGTATTTCCACTAACTGTGATGATGCCACGTGGACCAGGCATCTTGAGCTTGAGAAAAGCATAATGCGGTATTGCGTTAAAACGAGCGAAAGCCACTCTTCCGAGTAGTGCTTTATAATCACTTCGGAATGGAGCGATGTGAAAAGTTAACATTTCGCTTCGGAAGTTATCGGGAGAACCAAATACCACCTCTAGTGGTAGAGAGCCCGTACAGCGGGCCACTTGTCCTGGTATTACTCCCTTGAAGGTAGTATTACTGTGGCTTATTTGTGTCGGGTCTATCCCCATTTTGCGGACCGTGTCCTGATATATCAGATTGAGATCACTGTCGCCATCCATGAGGACTCTTGTGAAATGGTACCCATTTATTATTGGGTCTAACACCAAGGCCGTCAGTCCTTCACGCCGGATATTTGTATCATGATCCCTACAATCAAAAGTGATCGGGCAGGCCAACCAGGGGTTGAACCTAGGGGTGACGGGCTCTATGGTGCGTGTGCATCGGAGTGCATTATTGCTTCTCCTCTTTGTCACATGGATCACATTTACTGTTTTAACCTCTGGTGGGAACTTTTTCTGTCCTCCGGCGTTTTGCTGGCAAGGTTCATCCTCGTCTTCGCTTGGTGTCTCTTCCCCTTTGTGTTCAGCGTTTAGCTTACCGTCCTGCTTGAAGACCCAACATTCTCTGTGGGTATGATTTGCAGGTTTGTCTGGGTGCCGTGAATCTGGCAGAGTTTGTCAAGAATTTTGTTTAGGCCAGATTGTCCTTCTCTGCTGCCTTTGAAAGGCTTTTTCCGCTAACCTGGTCGGGAGCCCCTGAATCCGGCGTTTACCGCCGTGTTATCTGGGCTACCTTCTTTATTTCGACGCTTGTTTTTGTTGCGTCGTTGTTTACCATTGCCATCCCTGACTTCGGATGTGCTTGGGTCGCAGGTGCTGCTACGGGCCAACCAGCTATCCTCGCCCATGCAAAAGCGGGTCATGAGGCTTGTTAGGGCTGCCATTGTTCTCGGTTTTTCTTGATCGAGGTGTCTGGCGAGCGATTCGTCTCGGACACTGTGTTTAAAAGCTGCTAAGGCTTCGGCGTTCGGACAGTCGACAATTTGGTTCTTCATGGTGAGGAACCTGTTCCAAAGCTTTCGGGCGGACGCTCCAGACTGTTGGATTATATGACTTAAATTGTCTACATCCGGAAGTCGGACATAAGTCCCTTGAAAATTGGCCCGAAAAGCGTCCTCGAGCTCCTCCCAACTTCCAATTGAGTTTTCGGGGAGGCTTTTCAGCTAGTGCCAAGTTGGCCCTTTAAACTTGAGGGGCTAGTATTTAATGGCGTGGAGATCGTCTCCACGAGCCATATGAATATGGAGGATGAAGTTCTCTATCCAGACTCCAGGGTCTGTGGTTCCGTCGTACGCCTCTATGTTCACCGGTTTGAATCCCTCCAGGAATTCGTGATCCAGCACCTCATCAGTGAAACATAAGGGGTGTGCAGCACCCCTGTATTGGGATGTGCCATGGTGTTCGGACGATTGTAGTATTCGGTGTTGGTTGTGTACCGTAGCGCACTTCCTAGATCCATAGAAAGATCTGGTCGCGCCAGATTTTTGACGCAAGTTCTCACATAGATCGTGTGTTGACTTATGTGCGACTTTGTTAGCCGCTCTATCGCGTTCACAGGGTGGTGGATCCGGCCGGTTGGCTGTATCACTTTTCGGCTGTATGGGCTCTAAGGCCTCATCGTCGAATTCCGGTAATAGCTTGCGCTTTGGATAGCTATTTTTATGGTAACTTCCACCATACTTTGTTTCTTTGTTCCACTTTCTGTTGAGTGTATCTTGTGCGACCTTGAGCGTTTGCTTCTGTTTCTTCAGGCTCCTCGCTGTGGCAATAAGCCTTCTGCGGAGGTTCTCTTGCTCCAAGTGTGTTTCAGGGATGATGCATGCATCTTCGTCCGGACTATTTTCTTCCCTAGACGGGGATTGATCAGGCTTATCTTTGGCGTTATCGTGTTAGGACGTCGGATCCGTACTATGTTTGCACTTTGCATCTTGATCGTGTTCTGACACCGGGGTGGTGCAGTTGTCGTTTCTTCCGGAGTCGCGTGGACTATTATTTCCTCTTGCGCTGTTATCGTTGTTTTTGCTATGGCGGGACTTAGCGCGGCGCCGCTGACGTCGGCGCTTGGGTTCCTTGGAGGGTGCATCCTGCGTTGTCTCTTCGCCATTGCCCTCTCTGGGTGCATCCACCATGTATACGTCATGTGATGAAGTAGCGGTCCAGCGCCCTGTGGGCGGTGGTTCCGGTTCGTCTCCTGCATCGTCGTCCATACCATCGATGTCTTCGGGGTTGAAGTCGAGCATGTCGGTTAAGTCGTCGACAGTGGCTACTAAGTGGGTGGTGGGTGGGCAGCGAATTTCTTCGTCGTCCGCATCCCATTCTAGCCGGACGTAGTTCGGCCAAGGTTCTCCTAACAGGGAGAGAGACCTTAATGAATTTTGCACATCTCCGAAAGGTGAGTTCTGAAAGATATCCGTGGAGGTGAACTCCATGATCGGCGCCCATTCGGATTCGACGGGCACGGATGTGAACAGCTCGGAGTCCATGGCCGGGGATAAATCCAGTGGTTTGGCGACGCGGCTCTCGAAAGGGGTGAAGTCAGTATCTGGCTCTATCGCCGCTGAGAGTGCGGTCTCCAAGGCGGGGTCTATCCCTCCGCTCTCAGATGGCGCGATTTGCTCCGGATTAATGGCCGGAGTAGCTACGGATGCGATTTCCCGAACACTGTCCGACAGCAGAGTTACGTCTTGCTCGTCGCGACTGTGCGGCGCATCCGACATGGGCTCGAATCCGTTGAAGATCAAGTCCCCGCGGATGTCGGCCGTGTAGTTCAAGTTTCCAAATCTGACCTGATGGCCAGGGGCGTAGCTTTCGATCTGCTCCAGATAGCCAAGCGAATTGGCCCGCAGTGCGAAGCCGCCGAATACGAAGATCTGTCCGCGGAGGAAAGCCTCACCTTGGACCGCATCGCTAGCAATGATCGAAGAAGCCATCAAGCCTTATGGTGACGACACAGTGGAACTCTCAATGAAAGCACCAATGTCGGTGTCAAAACCGGCGGATCTCGGTTAGGGGATCCCAAACTGTGCGTCTAAGGCGGATGGTAACATGAGGCAGGGGACACGATGTTTACCCAGGTTCAGGCCCTCTTGATGGAGGTAATACCCTACGTCCTGCTTGATTGTTCTTGATGATATGAGTATTACAAGAGTTGATCTACCACGAGATCAAAGAGGCTAAACCCTAGAAGATAGCCTATGATATGATTGTCTGTTGTCCTACGGACTAAACCCTCCGGTTTACATAGACACCAGAGGGGGCTAGGGTTACACAAGGGCGGTTACAAAGGAGGAGATATACATATCCGTATTGCCTTGCTTGCCTTCCACGCCAAGTAGAGTCCCATCCGGACACAGGACGAAGTCTTCAATCTAGTATCTTCATAGTCCAACAGTACGGCCAAAGGATATAGTACGGCTGTCCGGAGACCCCCTAATCCAGGACTCCCTCAACCATTGATAGGCTATCCATGGACAAGTTCTTCATTCAGCATAGAACATAATATTAACACCAAAGTGTACTCCAAGATGATATTTAACTTATGCGCACAAATGAAAAATGAAGATTACAAAAGTGTACATGGATAATATATAGTACCTGAATCAGTGTGGAGCCAAACACCATCATGAACCATTTAAACGGATCACGAATTACACCCAAGGTGTCCAGTTTAGGCGCAGAGACCACAGTTATTTGCGAAGGTTCATAACAAGAATCATGGAGCAATCTTTGTAGTGAAGGGGCATCTTCGATGGTGAGCTCCTGTCCTTGAAAACGAATTACAATGCTTACAAGGTGAGGCGACTTAATTTTGAGACAAGGGATGTAGATTCCTATTCCAAAAACAAGCACCAAGCACTCTAGGGCAGGGCAGCTGGAGTGGATGATGTTGTGCAGTGAGTCCTTCGACAGATCAACTACCATAAGCGCAAGTTTTTTAGAAGTGGGATTCGAAGCATTTGTACCAGATTGTCCGCTAGATGGCACTGGGTGAAGGTAGCGGTGGGAGAGAGAGGAAGAAAACCATGATATGGTCATCAGTGGTGAGGGCACATATGCATCAGTTAGTTGTATGTTATTTTCATATTTATGGTAGAACTCAAGCCGCAGGAGTTTTCCGAATTGATGGGATGTCAGCCAGGCATCCACCATCCAGGGTATGTCCAGCAGATAGCATGCTAGGATGCAGAGGCGTTGAACGAAGCCCTGATGGGATAAGATGATGGCTCTGGGGAGTTTAGAGTCATCACCGACAGATAGCTGACAATATTCGAGATTAAGAGGCGCGGCGCGCCACAGAGTGCACCACTGAGATGCGAGGACTTGTGTGTAGTGGCCATCCTTGGTGGGGAGAAGGGAGATGATCTCCCCAAGGATGGCATCCGGGAGATCCCTAATGCAATCCTCCCGAGATTCTATGGGTTCCTCAGACCCAGGGGTACCGTTGTCGGTGTCAAAACCGGCGGATCTTGGGTAGGGGGTCCCGAGCTATGGATCTTGGATCAATGGGGAATAAGGGACGAAGGACACAATGTTTACCCAGGGTCGGGCCCTCTCCAATAGGTAAAACCCTACATCCTACTTGAGTATGTTGAAGTGTATAGGATGATTACAAAGTCAATCTACCACAAGATCAAATGAAATAACCCTAGGAGAATAGGATGATGGTTGTTGTTCTAGCCTCTACAGACTAAACCCTCTGGTTTATATAGATACCAGGGGTATTAGGGTTACACATAGTCTGCTACAAGGAAGGAATAATCATGCCGACTCTTCTTATCTTGACTTGGAAGACACACCAAGGCACAAAAAACTCCTATCCGGATACAAAGCCGCCTCACGGCCTTCTAGCAGTTGCAGTGCGGCCCACCTGTCTGGCCCATAAAAGATAGGTTAACGCCCCGAGAGCCCCCTACTCCAGGACTCCCTTAGTTGCCCCGAACTAGCCTCCAACGATGGAATCTTATAGCTTCCTGAGTTCTTAGTGTACCTGAAGTCTCCGGCTTGCGGGGCGAGTTCTTCTCCGCCTCTATGTTCGGATTAGCTCCCGTTAGCCAAGTCTCCAAGAGTTACTTTAGCTAGGTTCGGGTATGTGTTGACCGGGTTGTATTCGGGACCCGGACTATAGATATTACATAGATTCAAAGGCCAATCGCCCAAGTGTGAGCAGTGCCTGATAGCTTTTAGCGAAGGGTCACAACCGGTCACCAATATTGAACAGTTGTGCAAACTAGATTCGCGGTTTGAGGTAGTGCCTCCATTGGCATGTCCCATCAACATGGAGATCGTGCCCGTTTTTTAAGAGATATGATCAATGATTTTGGTTATCCCACTCGCATTTAACATCATGATTATATCGGGAAGTGGCATGGCCCACAACGCAGTAAAAGGACCCTTGGTATTATAGTAGCTTATAAAAGGGAAACAACAACCGCTATATATGTACGCCTTCTCCTTCCTCTCCCCATCACTTACCCAATATCCAGAGCTCCAACACCCCAAACCATCTCTCCTCAAGTACTCCTCCTCATCCACTCCCGCAATTCGGCCATGACCGGATCTGGTGACAAGGGCAAGTGGGAGGCCTCCATCGTCAGCAACAAAGATATCGAGGACCTAAAGCACGTTGGCTACCTCCCTGCCAAAGTCGTTCACTAGGCCTCGAAGGAGGGCCAGGCCGTCCCCATGCCTCGACCAAGCAAGAGGATGGTGTTCGTCCCATTATTGCAGGATGCTGCTAACGTGACACTACGATCAGAGACCCTTCAACGAAACTATGTGCGATTCCATAATCGCAAATGGTGGTGTAAAAACCGTCAAAAAAGGTCCAAAACATTTGTGATGGAGGATGCATCAAACATGGTTCAGATTTTAGTTCATGTGCGATGCAGGGCATACGGTTCAGCTCACTTAACTATTTGCGATGAGGAGGAACAAAAGAAACGGGCAGCCAGATGAAGGTGTGTGCAATATACAGCATACGGTTCAGTCAGATGAACTCTTTGTGATTAGGAAGCACAAAAGAAACGGGAAGCCAGATGAAGGTGTGTGTGAGATACGACATGCGGTTCACTCGGATGAACTGTTTGCATTGAGGCAAGACAACAGAAACGGTTCAATATAACAAGATGTTTGTGATACACGGCAAACAGGTCTGCAATCAGAAATGTGTGAGAATACCGATAATAACAGAAACGGTTCCCTAGTGTGGTCCGTGTTCATCTGATCATGATCTCCTTCTTGTGCTAGATCGATGTTCCTTCTATGTTAAGTTTCCATTAATTGATGGCATTTAATGAACACGCCGCCATTTCTCGCCATTTCCTCACCTATTTCCCACCACCCAGCGATATTGCCCAGAGGCGGCCACGACGCACGGAGGCGACAAGTGCAGCCTGTAGCACATCCACCTTTTCCAAGAATGCCAACCCACCAAAGCATTGCCTTTGCCATCAACCTCGTCGACGAGGAAAACGAGCAGGTGCCATGGCCTATCGAGGCCAAGGCGCTCCCCGGTAACACGATGGATGATGGCGTGATGTGCGTCATCACCAGGGTTGAGCAGACCATTGGCGCATGGTGCTTGAGCGCCGCGGTTCAAGATAGGCATGTCAGCGCCGAAAGGATGCAGCTCGCCGCACAACATGATCGATGGCGCGCCGCAGAGCAAGCTAGGCGCGTCCGCACTGATAGGCTGCGGCTCGCCGCACACCGAGACCATTGGAGCGCCGTAGAGGGAGAGTCGCGGCAGGCCGCATAGCATGAGCGGATCCACCAGTGCTTGCCTGCTGTCGACACGGCGTCATAGCTGGGTACACGTACGGTCATTACCCCATTCCTCACCAGGAGTAAGCAGAGGCCCTCAGTGTCATACTTACACCAGAGGCCGGCCGCGCCATACTTGCACCAGACGCCCACTGCGATGTTCGCATGGGTGCCGCCGTTCGCCTTGTCTGTGGCCCACTGGATGCCAACGCGCTAGTCCATAGGCTCGACCACCTCCTTGGCCCAGGTTTCTACTTGGGCGCAGCAGAGGAACATGGTCGTCGCATCCTCGAGCTGATGATCTCTGATGAAATAGCCAATTTGGAGCTCGAGATCGGGATCCAGATGTACCGCGAGCATCTCGACTACTTGGATGAACGCCTGCACGAGTTCAGGTAGAGCGAAGAGCTTCTATAGGCAAGGGCCGCTGGTCATGGTCTCATGGACGCGTTTTATTTTGAAAAGTCATTTCAATGTGGATAGCTATGTATTCACAGCAATCATAATATTGCTCTGTTTATTGCCCTGTTTCAGTGTGTGTACTCCGTTTTCCATTCTTATATGTTCTGTTTCAATGTGTGTATATACGCTTTCCATTCTGTATATGTGGATGATAACAGCTTGATTCAAATTAGTATAAAAAAACAGGTAGAAAATGGAATTCATAATATATATATTAAATGTTAATTAGTTCATCATAGAATATATATATATAATATCATTACATATACGTGATGATACTTAACTACTAGGTACAATGCATAAAATTGAAAACAAACAATACTAAAACTAATAATCCCTCCAGGGGCCAGTATTCCGGTAGCCCCACGCCAACAGCTCCCTGGTGCATGGCGTCTTCCCAGTGCGGAGGCAGTACTTGGCCTCCTCCGCCTCGCAGTGCTTAACGTACCGATCTGCCTCTTGCCGGTGGACGCGCACGACCGATCTAGCCATTTCGTTGGGCGCCCATCGAAGCTCCTCATCGGTGGCACACTGCAACTTATTGGCCCACCTCCACGCAGCGACGAGGCGTGCAGTGCCTATGACCTTCCTCGCGAAGTACCCGTCTTCGTATACCTCCTCGGCACGACGACGCACCCACCCCCAAAGCTCCGTCGCCTCCTTTTCCCAGGCGGCATCACGGTCTTCACATGACGCCTAGTACCTGGCTTCCTCCTCCGCCATCTCCTTCTTGAACGCCACTTGCCTGGCTTTCTCAGCTGGCGGCAGCGACTTCCACAGACAAAGATTGTACTGGCCCCAAAACCAATCCAAACTTGGGGGGGGGGGGTCCGGCGCAACCTTGTCAGGCGACGTGTAGGGGTCCTTGTCGCTGCTAATCGAGTGAGCATCCTCGAGGGGCGGCGACTCCTCATCAGAGCATGGGCAGACCGGCGGCACCATTGCAGAGATTTGAGAGAGAGGGAGAGAGAGACAGGGCGAGCGAGGGGAGGGTGTAGATGAGAATCCAGGCGAGACGACGTGAGAAAGGTAGTATTTATTGGCGGCCGGAATCTAGATCGACGGGGACAGTACACACGCTAGTCGCCGGAATTTACGAATATTGTAGTTTGAATTACACACGATTCCCAAAGCAAAATCCGTGTGTGAACATAATAGCCAAAATCCGTGTGTGAACATAATAGTTTACAGTTTGCAATGCAGAACCGTGTCTGATTAATGATCCCCGCCACTCACCTACCAAACCTCGAGCCGCGAGATAGAGTGCCAATCATGTGGGGGCCGGTTGTCTTGCCAAATCTTTGCATTTTCTTTTTTGCACACCAGATATATTACTTAAATGTCTTTAAAAGGTCAAATGACCCCTGAAATTTTCCAAATTTTCACATGACAGTTGTATTAGTGCATGTTAAACATAGAAAAAATTTGGAAGGCCGTAAGAGGAAGCTACCTCCCGTTCGTCATCAAACTTGCATTGTTCCCTCTCAGAACCACGAACCTTCTAGTGAGTTGCTCCAGTTTGTGAGGGTTGTGTGTCCAAACTTTCGTCAAACATGCCAGTTTTTTTACCACATCATCTTGGTGGCATGGCATTAAATCAATCAAGGTTTCATGTTTTCTGATCATTTTTTAATTTTTTGGAATTAAATGCCATGGCACTCCATGCATGTGTGCCCATGCCTTGAGACCAATATTTTTGAAAATTCCTTCTAATTTACTGCACATGGAATTAACTCACACAGAAATACACAAAAATATGATTTTTCAACCCGTTATGGTTAGGCGTTGCATGTAGATGTAGTTCAAATTTGAATTACGGTTATTAAATGGTTAGAAAATCACTTAAATATCTTTAAAAGGTCAAATGGCCCCTGAAATTTTCCAAATTTTCACAAGACGTAGTGCATGTTAAACATAGAAAAAAATTGAAGGATGTAAGACGAAGCTATCTCCCGTTCGTCATCAAACATGCATTGTTCCCTCTCGGAACCACGAACTTTCTAGTGAGTTGCTCCGGTTTGTGAGGGGTGTGTGTCCAAATTTCATCAAACATGCCAATTTTTTTACCACATCATCTTCGTGGCATGACATTAAATCAAGCAAGGTTTCATGGTTTTGTGATCATTTTTTAATTTTTTGGAATTAAAATGCCATGGCACTCAATGCATGTGTGCCCATGCCTTGAGACCAATATGTTTCAAAATTCCTACTAATTTACTGCACATGGAATTAACTCGCACACAAGTACACAAAAATATGATTTTTCAAACCGTTAGGGTTAGGTGTTCCATGTAGATGTAGTTCAAATTTGAATTATGGTCATTAAATGGCTAGAAAATCACTTAAATGCCTTTAAAAGGTCAAATGACCCCTAAAATTTTCCAAAATTTCACATGACAATCGTATTAGTGCACATTAGACGTAGAACAAAATTGAAGGTCGTAAGAGGAAGATATCTCCCGTTCGTCATCAAACATGCATTGTCCCCTCTTGGATTTGTGAGGGTGTGTGTCCAAACTTTCGTCAAACAGACCAGAAATTTTCACCACATCACCTTGGTGGCATGACATTAAATCAACCAAGGTTTCATGTTTTTCTGATCATTTTTTTAATTTTTTGGAATTAAAATGACATGTCACTCCACGCATACTTATGCATGTGTCCATGTCGTGAGACCAATATGTTTGAAAATTCCTTATAATTTACTGCACAAGGAATTAACTTGCACACAAGTACATAGATATGATTTTTCAAACCGTTTTGGTTAGGTGTTGCATGTAGATGTAGTTCAAATTTGAATTACGATCATTAAATGGCTAGAAAATCACTTAAATCTATTTAAAAGGTCAAATGACCCCTAGAATTTTCAAAAATTTCACATTACAGTTGTAGTAGTGCACGTTAGATGTAGAAAAAAAATTTAAGGCCGTAAGAGGAAGCTATCTCCCGTTTGTCATCAAACATGCATTGTTCCCTCTCGGAACCACGAGCCTTTTAGTGAGTTGCTCCGGTTTGTGAGGGGTGTATGTCCAAACTTTCGTCAAACGTGCCAATTTTTTTACCACATCATCTTGGTGGCATGACATTACATCAACCAAGGTTTCATGTGTTTCTGATATTTTTTTAATTTTCTGGAATTAAAATGCCATGTCACTCCATGCATACATATGCATGTATCCATGTATTGACACAAATATGTTTGAAAATTCCTTCTAATTTACTGCACATGGAATTAACTTGCACACAAGTACACAAATATGATTTGTCAAACCGTTATGGTTAGGCGTTGCATGTAGATGTAGTTCAAATTTGAATTAAATGGCTAGAAAATCACTTAAATGTCTTTAAAATGTCAAATGAACCCTAGAATTTTCCAAAATTTTACATTATAGTTGTAGTACTGCATGTTAAACATAGAAAAAATTGAAGGCCGTAAGAGGAAGCTGTCTCCCATTCGTGATCAAACATGCATTGTTCCCTCTCAGAACCACGAGCCTTCTAGTGAGTTGCTCCGGTTTGTGAGGGGTGTGTGTCCAAACTTTCGTCAAACATGCCAACTTTTTTTCCACATCATCTTGGTGGCATGACATTACATCAACCACAGTTTCATGTGTTTTTGATATTTTTTTAATTTTTTGGAATTAAAATGCCATGTCACTACAAGCTTAATTGTGTCATAGCCTTGAGACCAATATGTTTGAAAATTCCTTCCAATTTACTGCACATGGAATTAAATCGAACACAAGTACACAAAATATGAGTTTTCAAACCGTTATGCTTAGCTGTTGCATGTACATGTAGTTCAAATTTCAATTACGGTCATTAAATGGCTAGAAAATCACCTAAATGTCTGATAAGGTCAAATGTATTAGTACTACAAACTTTCTCGTACATTTAAAACACCATCCGTTGCCACTGTACTCCAAATTCGTCTTTCACAACTAATAAAAAATATCTACAACATCACACACAGTTGTTTTCTAGAAACCGTTTGCGATGAAAATATCTGGGTCTATTTAAGTCTCCCTCCTTAAGCTTCGCCGGCTCGTCTGCTCCAGTGCCGGCAACCCCCAAATCCACAAATCCCGACCCCAATTCCCGCACCCCTTCTTGCAAAGATGACACTGTGGAAACGCTTCGTGAAGGCCCATACGATGGTTGCATCCCCCCTCCCCCCCGAGCGCCGCCGCCTATGCCGAGAGTGCGGCCGCCTATGCTGAGAGTGCCGCCGCATCCACATTGAGCACGGTCGCTTCCGCCCACAGGGCATCTACGGCAGCCGACAGGGCAGCTACAGCATCCGAGATGGCTGCAGCTGCTGCTGCGATGGTGGCTACAAACGCCGAGAGCACTCGAGCTGCCTCCCGTGCCGCTGATGTTACCCTAGCCCGGGTCAAGGCCATCCATGCCAAGATCGAGGACGCACACGCCAAGATATTCCAGGCTACCTTGGACTCCATCATGCAACCCACGTCTAAAAAGGCGGCGGTGGCCATGGAGCACCTGCTTCCTCATGAGGTCGCCGAGCGGGAGATGGAGATGCAAGAGGCGGCAGAGATCGAGGAGCGCCGGGAGGAGGAGTTGCGCGTGGCCGAGGTCGAGGTAGAGAAGAGTCTGTCCATCGAGGAATTGGTGATGTAGTACCAAAGCGAGCTCTAGCGCAGCCACTACTACGAGTACTACAACCTTGAGGATGGCCCCGAGGACGAGGACGAGGACGCAGTCGACTTCAGTAGGGGGACGCGGAGTCCACCAACGGCGGCATGTCGCTAGGACAAGTCATCGACGTCATATCTCACACCGGCAATGCATAGGCCAGCGCGGCGGTGGATTTGTTAAAATTATGCATACTTAGGCTTTGTTTTTAATGCTGGTCTTTTGTTAGAGCAATATTTAGGTCAACTGGCTTTTTTTAATTACTAAAATTGCTCGATTCAGTAAGTGTGGTCTGTCTGCTGTACGCTCTTTTGTGTGCCCAAATTAGCAAGCGATGTTAAATTATGCAATGACGTACCTGGGGAAATTTCCACCAAAATTTGAATTATCAAACTCATCCCATGCGCGTAAAGCATAAGAATCGTTTGCAATGCACACAATCGTTCAAAGTGAATGGTCTGGCGGCACCGCACGCAAAGTTTCCCTCCACATTTCCAAAATTTTGGCCTACCGCCAAAATATCTACCCCCGCCCCCTTCCCCCCTTCCCCACCCCCTTTTCTCCCCGACCACAAGTCACATTTCCCCTGCTTCCTCGTTCCTTCCTTCGATGCTAAGTTATAGTCGCTTCCTCGCTCTTGCCGTCTCGCATCCTACCGCCAGGGTCGCCAGGATCTTCTTCAAAGACCTCTCCAGCGGTTCCTCCTCCGGCGACTACTCCTTCAGCACCCTGGTATTCCTTTCATCTCTCTCTTGGGCTATGACTTGGAATGAAGGATTTTTACCAGGCGGTCGATTTGAGTCATTTCTTCCTCTTGTAGCTCCCTAAGACCATAAGCGGCAACAAATGGAGCGGGGTGGCTGAAGATCTATCTGCTTGTTGTGACCATCAATCTCCATGCGTGAAGCTAGTTTCGTTTGATTCTATGGACAGTGGGGGGAAGTTTCTGGCATGTCCATAGAAGGTTAGACCCTCTTTCGTTGTTACAAATCATTTGTTAGATGTGATTCAGACACTGTCATGGTCCCAACCCATTCATACCACGCCTTCAACCAAACGCATCCAAAGACAGTGTCACAGTTTGTACCTAGTATCTTAAATTGTTGCCATCTCATCAGCGGTGCCATTAGAAAATTATTTGGCACCGCTTCAGTAGGTTGTGCAGCCAACTTTGGTCCACACATCCGAGCAGCCAAGCAGTAAAATACTAAATCTTTGTGGCACGAAGGAACTGGGCATCGGAGCAACTATGTGCTCCGAAGTCCGGGTCCCTGATTTTTTCCGCTGCATCGGCTCGCCAGTGCTATTTGTTCTATTTTACTAAATTTGTGCATGTACACACCTATTAGTATCAATTTGTTGTTATCCAAACACTGTTGCTATGCTATTGCACTTACATTTACCTTCCTCATAAAATGTTCAATTTGTTATTTATTGTACATGCGTAAGAACTTGTAGCATCGTTGTAGTTAATTGTAGCTTCTGATGTTCCAGAATTTGGTTGTTGTCTCAATGCCAATTATATCATTTGCACATTGATCTTTTTGAGAAGATGTGTCATAATTAACATGTTTCTTCAGTTTTTCAAAATAAGCATTGGTGATTTTCTATTTTGCTATAAAACCATTTCCCCTACAATTGTTACTGATCTAGTTTTAATATTATAGGATGAACGGAAGTGTTCTTACTTGGAGTGGGTTGATCAAGAGTGGCCACAGTCTTTGAAGATGTGCCTCGTGAAGCTCTGGAGAATGTATGAGGAAGAGAACACACGTTGGCTTAGAGAAAGTGTTGTCAACGCTGAAGCATATTTCTAGATGCAAGATAAAAGGTTGAAGGTGGAGAATGAGGTGAGATTTTTTAAATCAGACTTTGCTAAGATGGTGTTGGCGGAGGAGGAGGCACTTTCCCAGTTGGCCCATACAAAACAGGTTCTTACTGAACTGAAAGCAGAGGTGGATAAGATGAGCCTGGATGATCTCGATTAGGTAAATGAATATATTGTTCTTATGAAGTTGAACTAGCTATATGTTGTATTGTGATGTTTTCATTTAGCTACCGTACCGTGATGTTATAATATATTTATGTGCCTGATATGAAATTGGCAAAGAGTTGTTCAATATGAAATGTGAATTTGCATAATACTGGAATTATTAATTGTAAACTAACAAACCTGCTAAATGTGTCATGGACTTTTGCAAACGGTTCTAGCAGAAAAAGCGCTTGCGATGGATAGCCCAATGCCACATAGTTTTCTTCATCAAATCGTGTGTGATATAGTTGACAAAAGCAAACAATTAACCATGGAAAACCGTGTGTCGTAGTTACACCTTTCACACACGAGCCTACACATAAACCTGTGTGGGATGTATGTCCGAATGGAAACGTGTTCCCTGGATTGATTGTGTGGGATGTACATAAGAACGGAAACGTATTCCTTGGATTGACTGTGTGGGATGTACATACGAACGGGAATGTTTTTCTAGGATTCACCGTGTGGGATGTACATACCTACGGAAATGATTTTCTCAGATTACCGTGTGGGATGTACATACTTACGGAAATGATTTTGTTTTGATGCCTTGCCCGATCGCACATGGCCCCAGCCTGGGTCCCAGGAGGGCCTATCCCCGATGATTTCTTGGTCGTGTGCGAAGGACACCCTATCGCACACACTCACTTGGCGATGGTTCCAAATGCCGTCTTGGCAAGGGGTTAAAAACCGTTTGTTTAGGACCGACACGCACCAGTGTCCCCCACTTCGTCCGGGGACTGGGTTTCCCGCTCCACCCCTTCATTAGGGGGCTGATGTTCTTCTACGAGTTTGATTTTCAGGATCTGGACCCAAACTCTTTTCTTCATATCTCGGCCTTCATCGCCATCTGTGACGCCTTCTTGCGGGTCCAACCGCACTTCGGCTTGTGGATGAAGGTCCTTATTGTCAAGCCGAAGATAGTTAATGGCAAACATGCGGATTGCGGCATGGTGATGATCAGTAAACTTGCCTGGGTCGAGTGGCCGGAGGGCATCTTCACAGAAACCGTCAAGGTCTGGCAAAAGGAGTGGTTATACATTACAGAGCCACACGAAACTAGCTGGTTGGCGGTTCCTGAATTCAGATACAGACCCCCCACACGACTAACCTCTTGGACCAAGAAGGGCCTCGACTGGGGGTCATCCATAGAGATGGAGCTGCTGCAGAAGCGCATCTCCAAGATGATAAAGGCGGGCGCTAAACTGACCAATGTGGTTCAGCTTATGCTTTGCCACCGCCTTCTACCCTGCCAACAAAGGGCCGCCACAATGTGGTCCTACAAGCTCGAGGACCCAGCCACCATGCATCACTTCTATGGCACCACCCACAACAAGTTGGAAGGTCTTGTTCAAACCCAGAAGGCGTGGCCAGCCAAGGAGGAAGACATCGGCCTCGAAGCTGCGCACCCCCCTAAGGAGGTAATGAAGTTTTATCCGTTTTATGTTCAGATGTTTATATTTTAGGAGATTTAACTCCTGTTCTCTCACCACCACAGGGTAGGCTGGAGAAGGCCAAGCAGATCAACAGTCCAGCCCCGCTGCCCGAAGACCCTAGGCCGGCTCTGCTGGAGGAGATGTTGACCTCGGTGCCGTAGAATGCGCCAGAGAGGAAAGAAAATAAGAATAAGAATGAGGTGCGGGAGGCCAGGTAAGGCCTCCGCCCAAGAGTGCATCCGGCCACCAAGTCCAGGGACACCAACGCTCCGTCCGTTCACAAGGGGGTGGGGTGGCAGGAAGAGGACGAGGAGGATAGAGACTCCTCCAACCTGAGGAAGAGGGCAGCGCCAGACGACGCTGACGAGGAGCGGCCTCCTCACACCCTGAAAAAGAAGTGCAGTCCCAAGTTGGTCCTTCCTGATGACAATTCGAACTCCGACGAGGAGTCTGCAACGTCCAAGGAGGTTCCAAAGAGGAACCCCAGGGTCAAGCCCCCCAATGAAAGGTATGCATTTGAAAATTCCACAGGCGCATGTTTCATTAGTCATTTACTGATAGTATATGTGCATTTCATGTTATAGCCCACCATGCGACCACCCCGGTGATCAAGTCTCAGAGGGGACTTCTCCACCAGCCAAACCAGCGGAGAGTGGGACTGCATCGCATTCTAGACCTCCTCCGATCATCGGCGAGACTGGGAGGTGCTGTCCCAAAGGACCCCTCCTGGCCAGGACACGGGAGGAGGGCGTGACGACATTATGGCCGAGGTTAACACCTCGGTCACAAAAGACCAGGAGGAGGGATCCCTCTTGGTGAACAAGGAGGGGGAGCTCAGTCAATCTGTGCCTTTCCGAAAGATGATTCTAGAGCACCCAAGGCCCTCGGAGGCATCAATTCTGCCCTTCACCGAGGGGGAAGCCGGGGCCCCGCCGCCCATGCTGAACACGGGAGATAGGGTTGCGGTTGGTTGTCCGGACATGATGGAGGAGGCCATGAATAGCTCCTCCATAGTCGTGGAACACCGCGCTCTATTGGGCGCGGTTTTGCAAGGTATTTGGTCCGTCAATAGCGGACTGAAGGAAGCTTTTGGTGGCCTCCTAATAGGCTTCGACGTAAGACATGCGATATCCTTTCCATAGATCGGATTTTGTGAACAAAGTTTGAGCAGTATAGCAGCCCCCGAGACTCTGTCAGGATTGAAAAACCTGACGGAGGATCGTAAATCATTGAATTGGGAGTCTGAATGATGTGATCATTTTGTTATTGTAGGCATCGTCTTTAGCGGCAGCTGCCAATGCCGCAGAGCTGGCCGAAATGAATCAGAAGCTCAAAGGCTCCAATGAGGAGCTCGACCATGTGAACAAGCAGTTTGATGAAGCGCAAGGTTAGTCCAGCTAAGACTTAGTAATTTAGATTTTTCCTTGTTTGGCAAGGTATTCGGGGTTATTCCTAAGCAAGAATTACTTAATTATGACTGCACCTGTCGCTGCGGAGGTTGAGGGCCTCAAGGCCGAGATGATGAAGTCCACGGTAGAAGTGAGCGACCAGAAAGCGGTGGCTGCCGAACTCACGACAGAGAAAACCGTCAGCGACAAGCACGAGGCTAGAGTGGCCGAAGTGCAGCAAGAGCTCAAGGATGCCATCAGTAAATATGAGGACCTTGAGCAAAAAAATAAAGATCAAGCCACCAAGCTGTCCAAGATGGGGCAAGAGATCTAGGAGGTGAGGATGAAGGTGCTGGGCACCCCAGAAGATCTCCGTCAAGTAAAGCAAATTGCAGATGGCAAGCCATACACTACAAAAAAAAGACACATCCATGACATTTTGGGCCGAACGATTTTTTTCCTGTCATGCTTATGACACTTCTATGAGCATAATTGTGACAAGACCCGGTATCATCATAGCTGTGGTGGGATCCTACTTCTATGAAAAAAGATCATGACAGCAAATGGCATTTTCGTCCTGGGCAGGCTGGAGACGCAGCTGCATGACATTCTTTGGGACGTCCATGACAAAAAACCATGGTAGAAGCGATGGCCAGGAAAATATCGAGGAGTTCCCGGTTACGGTGGGTGGTCAGGGCCGAGCGATGCACAAAGGGATTGCGTGTTTCTCTCGTACATGTACGTGCGTGGGTGCGAGGCATTGGGCTCTAACTGAACCCGAGTAAGGCGTTCACCTACTGAACGTGAGCGATTGCACTGGCTACGCGTTACTGAACCCGAGCGATCGCTCGATCCCTGGTTGTTTACTGAACCCGATCGAGCGAGTCCTTCGTTACCGCCGCTACCTGAAGCTGATCGAACCTGCTACCTCTTGATGAACAATGAGCATTGTTGGGGGTTGGATGAACAATTCCTGGTGGGGGTTGGATGAACAGGACCCCATGGTAGTAGAGGCCGTTGCCGCTGGATGAACAGGACCCCAATCGAGCCGGTTGGGGGTGGATGAACAGGACCCCATGGAGGGTTGGTTGAACCGTAGCCAGTGGAGGGCTAGATGAATAGCAGCCTGTGGAGGGCTAGTTGAACAGTAGCCGGTGGAGGCTGGATGAACAGTAGCTCGTGCAGGCAGGAGGGGGACGCCGTGGATGAACATTCACAGGTGGAGGCTTGAGGAGGTCGACGGTGGATGAACAATAGCCTGTGGAGGCTGGAACGTGGAAGTAGAATGTGGATGAACAGTAGCCCGTGGAGTCCTGTTTTGTGTTACACCACACCCCTCCCGATGAATAGGACCCCCATTTCGACCGTAGGAGGTCGAAGATAAGTCTGTTTCCTTCATTGTGCGGTACGCCACACCCATCCCGATCAACAGGACGCCGTTTCGACCGTAGGAGGTCGACGAGAAGTCCGTTTTCTCCGTTTTGTGATACGCCAGACCCCTCCCGGTGCACAAGATCCCGTATTGTAGGTGGTCGAATAGAAGGCCGTTTCCTCTGTTCTGCGGTACGCCAGGCCTTGTTTCGGCTGTTTCGTCCAAGCCGGTTGGCTCCTGATGAATAGGACGCATTCCGTTGCCTCTTGACGAACACGATGTAGTTTCTCTATTTCGACCAAGCCGGTTGGCTGCCGTTGAACAGGACGCATTCTGTTGCCTCCCGACGAACACGATGCAGTTTCTCCGTTTCGACCAAGCCGGTTGGCTGTGGATGAAGAGGATGCAATCGCCGCTCTCTACTGCCTCTCCATGTACACAAGCCCTGGCCGTACGTATGTGCGAGTAGGCGTTCGAGACCCCACCCGTATGTACGTACAAGGCCGTATTTACTTTCTTGCACCCTGGTTGTCTGTACGTGTACATGATATTGATGGGACTGCATGACATTCTACGTCCGCGCCTCTACTACGACACGTGCCCTTCCTTACTCGGCCATGGTTCATCACTGCAGCCTGCAGACAGACCGATTGACCAGTATGTACGTACACGTTCGCGACCAGACAGACAACCCTATGTACGGTTCGATCGGGTGGGTCCCAGCTATCAGGGAGGTAAGGAGGCACTTCCTTGCATGCGAAGATATAGCAGGTGGGTCCTAGCTGTCACGGGGAGAATCATATCTTTTGCCCGTAATATGGACACACTTCCTTGCATGCGAAGATGTAGCTGGTGGCTCCTAGCAGTCAGGGGGAAATGTTTTTTCATGAAATACGATGGCCTGTCTGGTGGGTCCCTGTTGTCAGGTGGAGGAATCATTATTTTGCGTGTAATAAGGAGGCACTTCCTTGCTGCAGCCGTGGACCCAGCTGTCAGCCTCTCCATGTACTGTACTCTTCCAATGGAAGTCATTCCTTGACCACATTGACCACGCCGCGCTAAGAGCACCAAGGCAGTGGATGACGGCAAGGCCTAAGAAGGGGACGACATGGAGCCGGGGAAGACACGACAGTGGATGCCCACGCGGAGAGGAGTACGAGGGTTGACTGGTTCGGCTGCGGTGTGAGGCTGTCGTCGCTGTAGAATAACAGGGGTTGTGGGTGAGTAGAGGGATGGCCTGGCCAGAGGTTGGAGTAGGGATGGGCAGTTAGGCCTACGCGGCAGCAGAGCCGACCACGGGAGGCAGGAGTAGGCGGCACGACCGGTGCTGGTTTGGGCGGCTGGAGCAAGAAGACCAGAAGTTGAAGAAGCACTACGCCCATTGGATGTACATAGTATGGTCACTAGAGCTAGAATCATCCATATTTACTAAGTTGACAAAGCCCTCCGTCCATGTCAGTAGGCCCACAAGTCAGCCTCCCACTATGGTGGGTCCCAGCTAGCAGCAGGAGTATTCATTTTTTTGTAATAAGGAGGCACTTCCTTGCATGCGAAGATATAGCTGGTGGGTCCAAGATGTCAGCGGGGTGAACGTATTTTTTGCGAAATACAGAGACCCTTTCGGTGGGTCCCAACTGTCAGGTGGAGGAATCATTATTTTGTGCGTAATAAGGAGCATTTTCTTGCGTGCGGCCGTGGACCCAGCTGTCAGCCTCTCCATGTACAGTCCACTTCTAATGGATGTTGTTCGTTGACCACGCCATGCCGAGAGCACTAGGGCGGTGGACGATGGCGAGGCCTAGGAAGGGAACGACATGGAGCCAGGGAAGACTCAGTAGTTGTTTCCCACACGGAGGGGAGTACGAGGGGTTACAGGTTCGTCCATCATCGCCAGAGAATAACAACATGTGTGGGTGAGTAGAGGGATGGCTAGACTAGCAATGGGAGCACGATGGGGTCGTGAGGCCTGCGCGGCAGCACAACCGACCGCGGGAGGAGGGAGTAGGCGGTCCTGCCGGCGCTTGTTTGAGCGGCTGGAGCAGGAAGAGCAGATTTTGAAGAAGCACGACGGCCGTTGGATGGACATCCAACAGTCATTGCTCTCGTGAGTTGACCAAGTTGACATGGCATTGCGTCTGCGTCAACCTTTTTTAGGAAAGCATACGCGTCAACCTACAGTAGGCGCACAAATCAGCCTCAAATGTGTGGAAAATAGCATACATCCCATCTGCCATTACTTATAATAATTTATAGCCCATTTGCTAATTCTTAAGGATTTTTTGGAGCCCATCTTCTTTTTGTTAGCATTACAGCCCATATTGTGGCCGTGGTTAAAAATTATACTAAATTTTGCATATTTCAGTGCGGTCAACTATTTTTAATTCCAAAATTTCGAGTCACATTCAAACTAATTTGAAAAATAAATTTATATAAATATATAATCCAAATAATTGTCCACGCATGAAAATCAATGGAATTTAAAATCTTGAATGAAAAAAATTGAAGCTAATTCCCGGTTTGATGTGTTTTAAAGATCTACAGCCCATTTCTCATTACTGATAGCCCATTCTTAGGGCAAGCTGAATGAAACTCTCCTCGTCTTAAAAGATTTGCAGCCCAGCAGGGCTGACAAAGCAAGTAGGCCTCGTTTGGGTATTTCGTTAAAAAAAGTATAACCAGGCTAGCCATTTTCAGCAAGATTAAACACAACTGGGCTCATGATGTGGGAAATATAAATAAAACCCTGGCTAGATGGGCAACAGCCCCCACACAGCCCTGTTGTTAGCTTGATCCGTCTCTAAAACTAGTCTCAATAACAACTGCTTGTTCCTAAAAAAGAGAGTAAATAACAATTGCGCGACCTGCTGGGTCCCTCGTGTCAGCCGCTCGTTGTGTAATTCTCTCGTTTATTGACTATGTTGACAATGGCGTGGGCCCCAGATGTCCGACCATTAGGAGGAACAATTTTTTGGGCTTGTAATAACGAGGCACTTGCTTGCGTGTTGCCATGACCCTGGTGGATCCCTACTGTCATCCTCTCCACGTACAGTCATCTCCTTGTTCCTCTCGGTTGTTGACAATGTTGACAACTCAAGAGGGCGGTGCACCACGCACGGAGAGCAAAACAAGGTGGAGGATGAACGCAAGGCCTCAGACAGAACGAACAGGAGCTGTGGAAGATGTGTCGGTCTAGTCGCAGGCAGAGGGGAGTATCAGAGTTGACTGATTCGGGTGCGGGTGCGTGATGGGGCTGACATCACCGGAGAATAACATGACGTGTGGGGGAATAGAGGGAGGGACTAGCCAACGTTGGAAGCTACGGTAGGGTGGCGGAGGCGCAACCAGCCGTGGGAGGCGGGAGCCGAAGGAATCAATAGGGTGGTTTGGTCTGGGCGGCTGGAGGAAAAAGACAAGATATAGAAGATACACGACAGATGTTGGATGTCAATCCAACGGCTGGTAGGCAGAATTGTTTGTTGATTAGCTAGTAAGTCGACACCACCTTAGATAGGCTTTTTCCTCGTGGGTCCCAAATGTCAGAATCCAAATCTGTCACGGTCATGCAACCTTTCTTATGAAATTTTACAACCTATTTGGTATGCTAGTTCAAAATAAGTTTGTGGGTGCTGGTGGGGGCTAATCACTTGGGTTCTGTAATGCACAGTGAGCTCAAGCAGCCGATGAGAGTGATGTTATTTCCCTTGGTTGGTATTTTTTTACAATATTTCACTCTTAATTAAACAAATGGCAAGCCATTTGGCTTGTTTCAAAGAAAAAATATGACAGTCCCAGTCGAGTTGAAAAGGGAAACAACATCTACCTCCATCTTACAAACTGAACAAAAGCACGAGGGTTAATTGTTCATCAGGTTTAGAGAAAACCCAGATTAAAAAGGGCAACAACATCTAACTCCAGCACTGCTTTCGGCAGTCACAGTCAAATGGATAGGTCAGGTCCATAGAATGAACATCCTGGGTCGTAAAATTTACTGGATTATGACAACAAGATGTTGTAAATAGAAGCCCGACACGTTCAGAAGCTCTTTTTTCCACCTGAAACTCCTTTTTTTGCTCTTCGACATACCCATCCGTCAAAACCATGCTGCTGATAAACTTAAGCCTGATGGACAATAGTAACCTCGCATTCAGCAGGAAGAATGTGACAAATATAGTGTTTGCATGGTTGGCTACATATCATTCCAGGGTTACTGTCTTCAATCGAATGTCATGAGAAGTGAGAAATCCCGGTGCTTACGAATCCACTGAGTGGTTATAACTTTCTTACCACATCCCATTGCCTAAATAGACATGAAGATTCAAAATAGTTAAGGTCTAAAAAAAGAGTGTCGAAAGAGCAACAGCGGAACGGTTAATTCTAGTACACTATATGCGGGCTTCCAATGTGCGTCAAATTATCACCTTTATATACAACTTCTCCAGACAAGGAAAGCATTGCAGCAAGCCAATAATCTTGTTCATATCAAAACTATTCATTTGGATATATAAGATCTTGACAAAATCCAGCACCATTGATAGGCTATCCATGGAGAAACTCTTCACTGAGCATAGAACATAATATTAGTACAAAATGTGTACTCCAAGATGATATATAACTTATGTGCAGAAATTTAAAATGCATCTTATGGTTACAAGTGTAGATGATAATATACAGTACCTGAAGAACTGTGGAGCCAAACACCATCTTGAAATGAGCACATCGATCATGTATTACACCCAAGGTCTCTAGTTTAGGCGCAGAGAGGATGATTATTTGCGATGGTGAATAACTAGAATCAAGGATAGACCTTTGAAGTGAAGGGGCATCTTGGATGAGCTCCTTCCATCAAAAGAAATTCCAATTCTTACATGGTTAGGCGATTTTAATTGGAGACAACCGATTCTAACTGTGAAACAAGCACCAAGCACTCCAGGGCAGGGCAACTGGAGTAGATGATGATGTGCAATGAGGCCTCCGATATATGAACCCGCACAAGTGAAAGTTTTTTGAGAAATGGGAGTTGAAGGTTTAGTACCAGATTGTCTGGTAAGTAGCACAACACAAAGGTGGCGGTGTGGAGAGAGGAGGAAAATCGCGAGATGGACATCGGTGCTGAGGGCACAAGTACATGTCATTCGGTATCTGGTAGGTGATTTCCTGTGGAATAGTAGAACTCAAGCAGCTGTAGTTATGTGAATTCAGGAGATTTCAGCCAGGCGTCCATCATTCAGGGAATGGTAAGCTTGCTCAGGTAGCATGACGGGATGCAGAGGCTTTGAACGGATCCCTGGTAGGAGGAGATGATGGCTCTAGGGAGTTCAAAATCATTAAGGAGAGATAGCTAAGGATAGTCGAGATTAAGGGGCACGTCGCTCCATAGAGGGCGCCACCGAATTGAGAGGACTTGGGTGCGGCTGTAGTCCTTGGTGGGGAGAAGCGAGATGATCTCCCCAGTGTTGGTGTCCGGGAGATCACTGTTGCGGTCCACCCGAGATTCTATGGTTCCTGGGATCCAATGGGGGCGGGCTCGCCGCTTCTCCCCGCACTGCCGGGTGTGGGATCTACAACAGGCATCGCTGCTGGCGGGAGCCTCATCTTCTTGGCGCTGGGGTCAGCCGACTCCATTTTACGCGAGGGTGTCGCGTTGATCTCACAGATTTGAGCAGAGTAACAAATGACGAGCCTAGTTGTAGAGCGAGTGAAGAAGAAGCGGAAATGGGTTTTTTCTGTAGTAGTGAGGAAGAAGGGGAGCTGGGTTAGTGAGGTGAGGAATTTGGGGGTACGAGTGGAGCGAGCTGATGTGAGGTGGGTGGGAGTGAGGAGGAAGAAGAGCACCCAGGTTTTGGGGGGGCAGTGTGTTGGGTAGCACCTCTCGTTAAGTAAATATATGGGCTTTTGAATTGACTTTATTATTTACTAGGGTGGATGGGCTGTTCTGTCTTGGGCCCAGAGAAACAATTACTACTAGTACAGTGGGGACACTCTACAGGTACCAAGAAAAACAATTACTACTAGTACAGTGGATACACTACCTCTTCTCACTCCTCTGAGGTCATCGAAACGTCTCCCTCTACTCAATGTCGTTTTCCTTTTGTTCACTGACATGCGGGCCATGCAGCGCACGGGCCCGAATGCCATCCAGCAAATTAGAAGGCAGTATGCAGGCGAAGAGTCACCCCGGTCATAGCGCAGCAGTAGCGAGCCGTCATATCACAAAACCCCACCTCCCCGCAGTCTAAGTTTGACGGACGAAGCAACCATCATTTCACTCTTCGCTGAATCCCCTTCTCCCTCACTATCTTCAAGAAAGCCAACAAGGGCATCTGCCACTGTTCTTCTCTCCCAACGAAGGGAAGGAAAGCGGATCCGTGATGTTGGTATATTTTCATATAGAAAAAAGAACTTTTGCAAAGCAGTAACCGATCCTCACTCTTTTTTTCTTTCATTGTCATTGCGATTGTGTTTTCCTTTCAGTGGTCTCCTAGTACTCGTCAGTTTCAGGATGGACCAAGGAGAACCAGGCAGAGATCAGCCGATGTTGGAGCAGACGCGGGAGGCTGATCCCCATGAGACAAAGAGCTCCAAGAAGATGGTGGCAGCCACCAAGCCGACCCAGATA